>NC_074682.1:58655143-58745143 GCF_029448725.1 Salvelinus fontinalis | reverse complement strand
TCGCTGTCGGCTGGGCTGCAACTCTCTGTCGGCTGGGCTGCAACTCGCTGTCGGCTGGGCTGCAACTCGCTGTCGGCTGGGCTGCAACTCGCTGTCGGCTGGGCTGCAACTCGCTGTCGGCTGGGCTGCAACTCGCTGTGGGCTGGGCTGCAACTCGCTGTCGGCTGGGCTGCAACTCGCTGTCGGCTGGGCTGCAACTCGCTGTCGGCTGGGCTGCAACTCGCTGTGGGCTGGGCTGCAACTCGCTGTCGGCTGGGCTGCAACTCGCTGTCGGCTGGGCTGCAACTCGCTGTCGGCTGGGCTGCAACTCGCTGTCGGCTGGGCTGCAACTCGCTGTCGGCTGGGCTGCAACTCGCTGTCGGCTGGGCTGCAACTCGCTGTCGGCTGGGCTGCAACTCGCTGTGGGCTGGGCTGCAACTCGCTGTCGGCTGGGCTGCAACTCGCTGTGGGCTGGGCTGCAACTCGCTGTCGGCTGGGCTGCAACTCGCTGTCGGCTGGGCTGCAACTCGCTGTCGGCTGGGCTTGTGCCATTGTGTTTACCGACAGAACAGCAAGAGGAACTGCCCCATTTGTGTCTCTGTACTGCACTGACACAAAATGACTGATGATTAGTTGAAATAAATTGATAATAAGAAGATTGTGGGAGTTGTACTGTTAGATTTCAGTGCAGCCTTTGATATTATTGACCATAACCTGTTGAGAAAACTTATGTGTTATGGCTTTTCAACCTCTGTCATATCGTTGATTCAGAGCTATTTATCTAATAGAACACAGAGGGTTTTCTTTAATGGAACCTTCTCTAATGTTAAACATGTAAAGTGTGGTGTACCACAGGGCAGCTCTCTAGGCCCTCTACTCTTTTCTATTTTTACCAATGACCTGCCACTGGCATTAAACAAAGCCTGTGTGTCCATGTATGCTGATGACTCAACCATATACGTGTCAGCAACCACAGCTAATGAAGTCACTGAAACCCTTAACAAAGAGTTGCAGTCTGTTTTGGAATGGGTGGCCAGTAATAAACTGGTCCTGAACATCTCTAAAACTAAGAGCATTGTATTTGGTACAAATCATTCCTTAAGTTCTAGACCTCAGCTGAATCTGGTAATGAATGGTGTGGCTGTTGAACAAATTGAGGAGACTAAATTACTTGGCGTTACCTTAGATTGTAAACTGTCATGGTCAAAGCATATAGATTCAATGGTTGATGGGGAGAGGTCTGGCTGTAATAAAGAGATGCTCTGCTTTTTTGACACCACACTCCACAAAGCAAGTTCTGCAGGTTCTAGTTTAGTCTTATCTCGATTATTGTCCAGTCGTGTTGTAAAGTGCTGCAAAGAAAGATCTAGTTAAGCTGCAGCTGGTCCAGAACAGAGCGGCATGTCTTGCTCTTCATTGTAATCAGAGGGCTGATATAAATGCTATGCTGCCAGTCTCTCTTGACTAAGAGTTGAGGAGAGACTGACTACATCACGTCTTGTTTTTAGAAGAAACATTAATGTGTTGAAAATCCCAAATTGTTTGCATAGTCAACTTACACACAGCTCTGACACACACACTTATCCCACCAGACATGCCACCAGGGGTCTTTTCACAGTCCCCAAATCACACAGCTCTGATACACACACACTTCCCCCACCAGACATGCCACCAGGGGTCTTTTCATAGTCCACAAATCCAGAACAAATTCAAGAAAGTGTACAGTATTATATAAAGCCCTTATTGCATGGAACTCCCATCTCAAATAAACAGTAAACCTGTTTTAAAAAAACACAGATAAAGCAACACCTCTCCCCTATTTGACCTAGATAGTTTGTGTGTATGCATTGATATGTCGGCTACGTGTGCCTTTATAAATGTATGTAGTTCTGTCCTTGAGCTGTTCTTATCTATTGATGTTCTGTATTATGTTTCATGTTCTGTGTGGAACCCCAGGAAGAGTAGCTGCTGCTTTTGCAACAGCTAATGGGGATCTATAATAAACCCCAGGAAGAGTAGCTGCTGCTTTTGCAACTGCTAATGGGGATCCTAATAAAATACCCCAAAATACCCTCCCTACATTCAGGCTATACTCGAACCCTACACTCCAACTCGAGCACTCCGTTCTGCCTCCTCTGGTTTCTTGGCCGACCCCTAGCTCCTGCTCAGCCCAATCCAAGCTCTTCTCTGTCCTGGCCCCCCCCAATGGTGGAACCAGCTTCCCCCTGATGCTAGGACAGCAGAGTCCCTGTCCATCTTCTCTCTGAAGCTAGGACAGCAGAGTCCCTGTCCATCTTCTCTCTGAAGCTAGGACAGCAGAGTCCCTGTCCATCTTCTCTCTGAAGCTAGGACAGCAGAGTCCCTGCCCATCTTCCCCCTGGGACAGCAGAGTCTCTGCCCATCTTCCCCCTGAAACTAGGACAGCAGAGTCCCTGTCCATCTTCCCCCTGAAGCTAGGACAGCAGAGTCCCTGTCCATCTTCCCCCTGAAACTAGGACAGCAGAGTCCCTGTCCATCTTCCCCCTGAAGCTAGGACAGCAGAGTCCCTGTCCATCTTCCCCCTGAAGCTAGGACAGCAGAGTCCCTGTCCATCTTCCCCCTGAAGCTAGGACAGCAGAGTCTCTGCCCATCTTCCCCCTGAAGCTAGGACAGCAGAGTCCCTGTCCATCTTCCCCCTGAAGCTAGGACAGCAGAGTCCCTGTCCATCTTCTCTCTGAAGCTAGGACAGCAGAGTCCCTGTCCATCTTCCCCCTGAAGCTAGGACAGCAGAGTCCCTGTCCATCTTCCCCCTGAAGCTAGGACAGCAGAGTCCCTGTCCATCTTCCCCCTGAAGCTAGGACAGCAGAGTCCCTGTCCATCTTCCCCCTGAAGCTAGGACAGCAGAGTCCCTGTCCATCTTCCCCCTGAAGCTAGGACAGCAGAGTCCCTGTCCATCTTCCCCCTGAAGCTAGGACAGCAGAGTCCCTGTCCATCTTCCACCTGATGCTAGGACAGCAGAGTCCCTGCCCATCTTCCACCTGATGCTAGGACAGCAGAGTCCCTGTCCATCTTCCCGAACGCACCTGGCTACCTCTTCAAAGAGTATCTTAAATAATCCCTCTCCTCAACTCGACCCCCCCCCCCCCCCCGTATCTTAAATAAATGTACCACCCATCAATAAGATCTAATGTTTATGAAGGTCACTTAGTTCCGTCTGATGAGAATACAGTGTACGAGCAGTATATTACCTTTTACCTGGACAAGGTGATTCAGTAATCCATCAGATGCAGCCCTTACTCTACCCTTCTTGGGTCACCTGGTGCCCTCAGATGAGATCACAGGTTGGACTCCATTCCGTTTCAATTCAGAAAGTAAACCAAATACAACATTTTCCCCATTTTTGAAAAGCTTGGAAGATAATTTTAAATATCAGTGTACTTCCTGAATTGAAATGGAATTGACCCCCAACCCTGCAGTGTACTACAGCTGTGAGCCGGCAGGTGATTTACCTGGACAGTGTGATCAGGGTCCTAGGCCCTGTTTGATCCAACCCTAACCCCTGTGTGTGTGTATTTACCTGTCTACAGGGTCACCTGGTGCCTTCTGATGAGATCACAGTGTACTACAGCTGTGAGCCGGCAGGTGATTACCTGGACAGTGTGATCCGGGCCCACACAGACTTCATCCTGGCAACCACCAAGGCACCACTCGAGACCTACCCGGTCCCCAAAGGCTCCGGCGTCATCGTGCAGGAGAAAACACAGGTTGGTTGGGTTGACGTTTAAACACCACGTTATTAGACAGAACGTAAAATGCTTTCAATCCCTCCGTGTGGGTTAAAGCAACAAACAAATATATATATTAATTCATGTAATTAAAATATATATATTAATTCATGTAATTAAAATATATATATTAATTCATGTAATTAAAATATATATATATTTTAATGTAATTAAAAACTTTTGTTCCTAAATATGAATGGTTTTCATGTTTCCTCCCTCTGTGGTTTTATCTACGGGTTTTCATAATGTTTATCTGTGGTTTTCATAATGTTTATCTGTGGTTTTCATCATGTTTATCTACGGGTTTTCATCATGTTTATCTACGGGTTTTCATCATGTTTATCTGTGGTTTTATCTACGGGTTTTCATCATGTTTATCTGTGGTTTTATCTACGGGTTTTCATCATGTTTATCTGTGGTTTTCATCATGTTTATCTGTGGTTTTCATCATGTTTATCTGTGGTTTTCATCATGTTTATCTGTGGTTTTCATCATGTTTATCTGTGGTTTTCATCATGTTTATCTGTGGTTTTCATCATGTTTATCTGTGGTTTTCATCATGTTTATCTGTGGTTTTCATCATGTTTATCTGTGGTTTTCATCATGTTTATCTACGGGTTTTCATCATGTTTATCTGTGGTTGTATCTACGGTTTTCATAATGTTTATCTGTGGTTTTATCTACGGGTTTTCATCATGTTTATCTGTGGTTTTCATCATGTTTATCTGTGGTTTTCATCATGTTTATCTGTGGTTGTGTACTGTACTATAGTTGAAGGGTTCGGACCTGGACCTCACCATAGTGAAGGGAGCAGCTGCCTCTCGAGCTCCTCTGACTGGACCAGCCTGCGCCTACGTCAACCTCCGACTCAACAACAAGGAACAAGGTATATTTCTAGACTTATAGAATTAGATTGACCCGAGCTTTTTACTTTACCTTTGGTCGTGGTCTCACTACTGCTGCACCCCAGGGCTCAATTGGATTGGACCCCAATTCTGGGTTTGTTTATCTAAATTGTCAGTATTGGTGTGTAATGGAACACATTATAACAAGGGGTCGATTTCATTAAATTTGGGATGTAAATTGAAATTCCAATTCAAGAATGGACGAATTCGCACCCTAAAGAGGTAAAAAAAAAAAAAAAAAAAAAAATATTTAATTTTTTTTAATCCTTCTGAAATTGGTGGACTTTGTCAAACTAGTTACCACACAAAAACATGGAGGAATGAAACATAATCTATTGTATAGAAGTGTTGGCTTAAAAGGTGGACTCAATAGTAAAAGTAAATATAAATGTGATAAAAGCACTAAATTTGGCAACAGAGGTACATTCAGAAAGTACTCAGACCACTTGACTTTCTCCACATTTTTTTATGTTACAGCCTTATTCTAAAATCTAAATAAAATAAAAAATGAAAACACAATCTACACACAGTAGCCCATGATGACATCACAATACCCCATAATGACATCACAATACTCCATAATGACATCACAATACTCCATAATGACATCACAATACTCCATAATGACATCACAATACCCCATAATGACATCACAATACCCCATAATGACAAAGCAAAAAAAGGTTTGCAAATGTATTCAATATTATTTTATTTTTTTAAACAGAACTTATTTACATAAGTATTCAGACCCTTTTGCTATGAGACTCGAAATTCAGCTCAGGTGCATCCTGTTTCCATTGATCATCCTTGAGATGTTTCTACAACTTGATTGGAGTCCACCTGTGGTAAATTCAATTGATTGGACATGATTTGGAAAGGCACAAACCTGTCTATATAAGGTCCCACAGTTGACAGTGCATGTCAGAGCAAAAACCAAGCCATGAGGTCGAATGAATTGTCCGTAGAGCTCCGAGACAGGATTGTGTCGAGGCACAGATCTGGGGAAGGTTACCAAAAAATAAAAGCCCTGTTCATGCTTTAAACAAATAAATGCCATTTTTTTGTTCTGTCTCTGTCAGAGGGTGTGGTTCTCCTGGAGAACCCTAAAGGAGATATCTGTCTGGACATGGCCAAGCTGAGGCAGGTCTGCGCCAGTCTCTTTGGTCTCAACAACACCAAGCTCTGTGTTTTCAACGGCAAGACTGGTAAGATGGCACGCTCACACTTCGAATCCCAAATCAACCCCTATGTCAATAGAGCCCCCACAGTGGAGGTGTCATAATTACCCATAAAACCTAGCGGTCAAACAGGGAAATGGTTCCAATTTGTTTTTCCATCGTTCATTTTTCCCCATAGGTGATTTTCAGAAACTAGGGCTGTGTTTCATGTAGGTTTTACCCTGTTTTGATAACCGTGTAAATCTCTCTCGGACGAGGTGACTTTTATCAAAATATTCGGCTCTATTTACTCTCCGATTCAAAAAATGCTAATTTGCATCAAAGAAGACATTATGCAAAACTACAAATCCCTGCAAGCTCCTGCACGTTGTCTCTGACACCTTTGCTAACAGGTATTGACAATTTTAAAATGTTTTCACAGAATTGTCCATGGAAAGAAATGTAGCCAATTTTTTTTTTTTTATTACTACATTTAACTCACATTAGATAGTTCATACAGAGATTCTTACCTTTGCCTCGATTTGTCAGTCTCGTCCAGATCATCATGGTATTTGTAGTTCTTTATGATAGCCACATTAGCAGCTAATTAGCGTTTCATTTTTTGGCAGGTAAATATGGCCGAAATATATAGATAAAAGTCACCTTGTCCTATAGAGATTTACACGGTTATCAAAACGTCACTCCAGGGTAAGTCAACATGAAACACAGCCCTTATTGGAAGTTTTTCTAAAATCCCCCTACGGGGAAAATGAAGGGTGGGAAAACGATTGGAATCATTTCCCTGTTTGACCGCTAGGTTTTATGGGTATTATGACTCATTGGGACACTCACAAGCCTCCTATACATACACAGCCTTCAGAAAGTATTCACACCCCTTGACATTTTCCCACATTTGGCTTTTACGGCCTGAATTTAACATTTAATACATTTAGTTTGTCACTGGCCTACACACAATACCCCATAATGTCAAAGTGGAGTAAAACAAAAAGTTGACTAATTAATAAGAAATGAAATGTCGTTAATCAATACGTAAATAAGGAAGAAGTAATTTCACCATGAGGCAAATTGTGACTTTAAAATAGTTTGTTTTATGGCTGTGATGGGAAATGCTCTGTCTGTCTGTAACCGCGGTCGGTCTGTCTGTCTGTAACCGTGGTCTGTCTGTCTGTAACCGTGGTCTGCCTGTCTGTCTGTCTGTAACCGTGGTCTGCCTGTCTGTCTGTCTGTAACCGTGGTCTGTCTGTTTGTCTGTAACCGTGGTCTGCCTGTCTGTCTGTAACCGTGGTCTGTCTGTCTGTAACTGCGGTCTGTCTGTCTGTCTGTCTGTAACCGTGGTCTGTCTGTCTGTCTGTAACCGTGATCTGTCTGTTTGTCTGTAACCGTGTTCTGCCTGTCTGTTTGTCTGTAACCGTGGTCTGTCTGTCTGTCTGTCTGTCTGTAACCGTGGTCTGTCTGTCTGTAACCGTGGTCTGTCTGTCTGTAACCGCGGTCTGTCTGTCTGTCTGTAACCGTGGTCTGTCTGTCTGTCTGTAACCGTGGTCTGTCTGTCTGTCTGTAACCGGGGTATGTCTGTCTGTCTGTAACCGTGGTCTGTCTGTCTGTAACCGTGGTCTGTCTGTCTGTCTGTAACCGTGGTCTGTCTGTCTGTCTGTAACCGTGGTCTGTCTGTCACCGTGGTCTGTCTGTCTGTAACCGTGGTCTGTCTGTCTGTAACCGTGGTCTGTCTGTCTGTAACCGTGGTCTGTCTGTCTGTAACCGTGGTCTGTCTGTCTGTAACCGTGGTCTGTCTGTCTGTAACCGTGGTCTGTCTGTAACCGTGGTCTGTCTGTAACCGTGGTCTGTCTGTAACCGTGGTCTGTCTGTAACCGTGGTCTGTCTGTAACCGTGGTCTGTCTGTCTGTAACCGCGGTCTGTCTGTCTGTAACCGCTGTCTGTCTGTCTGTCTGTAACCGCGGTCTGTCTGTCTGTCTGTAACCGCGGTCTGTCTGTCTGTAACCGCGGTCTGTCTGTCTGTAACCGTGGTCTGTCTGTAACCGTGGTCTGTCTGTAACCGTGGTCTGTCTGTAACCGTGGTCTGTCTGTCTGTAACCGCGGTCTGTCTGTCTGTAACCGCGGTCTGTCTGTCTGTAACCGCGGTCTGTCTGTCTGTAACCGCGGTCTGTCTGTCTGTAACCGCGGTCTGTCTGTCTGTAACCGTGGTCTGTCTGTCTGTAACCGTGGTCTGTCTGTCTGTAACCGTGGTCTGTCTGTCTGTAACCGTGGTCTGTCTGTCTGTAACCGTGGTCTGTCTGTCTGTAACCGTGGTCTGTCTGTCTGTAACCGTGGTCTGTCTGTCTGTAACCGTGGTCTGTCTGTCTGTAACCGCTGTCTGTCTGTCTGTAACCGCTGTCTGTCTGTCTGTCTGTAACCGCGGTCTGTCTGTCTGTCTGTAACCGCGGTCTGTCTGTCTGTCTGTAACCGCGGTCTGTCTGTCTGTCTGTAACCGCGGTCTGTCTGTCTGTAACCGCGGTCTGTCTGTCTGTAACCGCGGTCTGTCTGTCTGTAACCGCGGTCTGTCTGTCTGTAACCGCGGTCTGTCTGTCTGTAACCGTGGTCTGTCTGTCTGTAACCGTGGTCTGTCTGTCTGTAACCGCTGTCTGTCTGTCTGTAACCGCGGTCTGTCTGTCTGTAACCGCGGTCTGTCTGTCTCTGTAACCGCGGTCTGTCTGTCTGTAACCGTGGTCTGTCTGTCTGTAACCGCGGTCTGTCTGTCTGTAACCGTGGTGAAATGTTTGATAACCCCTTCACTTCCTGGCCTTAGAGTTTGACGGTATTCCCTGGCTATGACTAGAGACTGGCGGGTGATTTTAGAATCGTGATGAGGTAGCCCAGCTTGAGACTAGTATAGTGCATATTAGCTTTAAAACTGCTACATTTCTCTCAGCCACATGATAAAATGTGTAGGGTGGTAGCTCGCTGGACTGGAGTAGCTTAGCCTACATGTCGGGTGGTTCTGTCTCTAGCTTAGCCTACACGTCGGGTGGTTCTGCCTCTAGCTTAGCCTACATGTCGGGGTGGTTCTGCCTCTAGCTTAGCCTACATGTCGGGGTGGTTCTGTCTCTAGCTTAGCCTACATGTCGAGTGGTTCTGCCTCTAGCTTAGCCTACATGTCGGGTGGTTCTGTCTCTAGCTTAGCCTACATGTCGGGGTGGTTCTGCCTCTAGCTTAGCCTACATGTTGAGTGGTTCTGCCTCTAGCTTAGCCTACATGTCGAGTGGTTCTGCCTCTAGCTTAGCCTACATGTTGGGTGGTTCTGTCTCTAGCTTAGCCTACATGTCGGGTGGTTCTGCCTCTAGCTTAGCCTACATGTCGGGTGGTTCTTTCTCTAGCTTAGCCTACATGTCGGGTGGTTCTGTCTCTAGCTTAGCCTACATGTCGAGTGGTTCTGCCTCTAGCTTAGCCTACATGTCGGGGTGGTTCTGCCTCTAGCTTAGCCTACATGTTGGGTGGTTCTGCCTCTAGCTTAGCCTACATGTCGGGTGGTTCTGTCTCTAGCTTAGCCTACATGTCGGGTGGTTCTGTCTCTAGCTTAGTCTACATGTCGGGTGGTTCTGTCTCTAGCTTAGCCTACATGTCGGGTGGTTCTGTCTCTAGCTTAGCCTACATGTCGGGTGGTTCTGTCTCTAGCTTAGCCTACATGTCGGGTGGTTCTGTCTCTAGCTTAGCCTACATGTCGGGTGGTTCTGTCTCTAGCTTAGTCTACATGTCGGGTGGTTCTGTCTCTAGCTTAGCCTACATGTCGGGTGGTTCTGTCTCTAGCTTAGCCTACATGTCGGGTGGTTCTGTCTCTAGCTTAGCCTACATGTCGGGTGGTTCTGTCTCTAGCTTAGCCTACATGTCGGGTGGTTCTGTCTCTAGCTTAGCCTACATGTCGGGTGGTTCTGTCTCTAGCTTAGCCTACATGTCGGGTGGTTCTGTCTCTAGCTTAGCCTACATGTCGGGTGGTTCTGTCTCTAGCTTAGCCTACATGTCGGGTGGTTCTGCCTCTAGCTTAGCCTACATGTCGGGTGGTTCTGTCTCTAGCTTAGCCTACATGTCGGGTGGTTCTGTCTCTAGCTTAGCCTACATGTCGGGTAGTTCTGCCTCTAGCTTAGCCTACATGTCAATTGGTTCTGTCTCTAGCTTAGGCTACATGTTGAGTGGTTCTGGGGACTAGCCACTAGCTTAGCCTACATGTTTGGTGGTTCTGGGGACTAGCCACTAGCTTAGCCTAAATGTTGGGTGGTTCTGGGGACTAGCCACTAGCTTAGCCTAAATGTTGGGTGGTTCTGGGGACTAGCCACTAGCTTAGCCTACATGTCGGGTAGTTCTGCCTCTAGCTTAGCCTACATGTCGAGTGGTTCTGTCTCTAGCTTAGGCTACATGTTGAGTGGTTCTGGGGACTAGCCACTAGCTTAGCCTACATGTTTGGTGGTTCTGGGGACTAGCCACTAGCTTAGCCTAAATGTTGGGTGGTTCTGGGGACTAGCCACTAGCTTAGCCTAAATGTTGGGTGGTTCTGGGGATTAGCCACTAGCTTAGCCTGCATGTTGAGTGGTAGCTAGCTGGAATGGAGTAGCTTAGCCTGCATGTTGGGTGGTTCTGGGGACTAGCCACTAGCTTAGCCTACATGTTGGGTGGTTCTGAGGACTAGCCACTAGCCTAGCCTACTTGTTGAGTGGTAGCTAGCTGGAGTGGACTAGCTTAGTCTACTTGTTGAGTGGTAGCTAGCTGGAGTGGACTAGCTTAGCCTACTTGTTGAGTGGTAGCTAGCTGGAGTGGACTAGCATAGCCTACTTGAGTGGTAGCTAGCTGGAGTGGAGTAGCTTAGCCTACTTGTTGAGCGGTAGCTAGCTGGAGTGGACTAGCTTAGCCTACTTGTTGAGTGGTAGCTAGCTGGAGTGGACTAGCTTAGCCTACTTGTTGAGTGGTAGCTAGCAGGAGTGGACTAGCTTAGCCTACTTGTTGAGCGGTAGCTAGCAGGAGTGGACTAGCTTAGCCTACTTGTTGAGCGGTAGCTAGCAGGAGTGGACTAGCTTAGCCTACTTGTTGGATGGTTGTCAGTGATGACAGGCATCATCCTGGGACTGAGACCAGTTCTATTCATAATATGTATATCTCCTGGGACCCCTGGACCAATATAGTACTGTACCATTCCCTCCCTGGTTTCCCTCACAAGGCTGCTGTTTCTCTCTCTCACACACACACACACACACACACACACACACACACACACACACACACACACACACACACACAGACACACACACAGACACACACACACACACACACAGGAATATGACAACAAAAAACATTGGAGGACTTATGAAATGATTGATTTTATTGGACAGGTTAGTGATGAACAGATGGCGTTTAAAGAGCGGTTCTCACACAACTCAAAAAACATTTTATTTCCCTCGTGTGAATTATTACAAGAGATTGAGGTGTTTTGTATATTTCAGACCTGTCCGGTAACCGAGGGCTGTATGTTTCAGACCTGTCCGGTAACCGAGGGCTGTATGTTTCAGACCTGTCCGGTAACCGAGGGCTGTATGTTTCAGACCTGTCCGGTAACCGAGGGCTGTATGTTTCAGACCTGTCCGGTAACCGAGGGCTGTATGTTTCAGACCTGTCCTGTAACCGAGGGCTGTATGTTTCAGACCTGTCCGGTAACCGAGGGCTGTATGTTTCAGACCTGTCCTGTAACCGAGGGCTGTATGTTTCAGACCTGTCCGGTAACCGAGGGCTGTATGTTTCAGACCTGTCCGGTAACCGAGGGCTGTATGTTTCAGACCTGTCCGGTAACCGAGGGCTGTATGTTTCAGACCTGTCCGGTAACCGAGGGCTGTATGTTTCAGACCTGTCCGGTAACCGAGGGCTGTATGTTTCAGACCTGTCCGGTAACCGAGGGCTGTATGTTTCAGACCTGTCCGGTAACCGAGGGCTGTATGTTTCAGACCTGTCCGGTAACCGAGGGCTGTATGTTTCAGACCTGTCCGGTAACCGAGGGCTGTATGTTTCAGACCTGTCCGGTAACCGAGGGCTGTATGTTTCAGACCTGTCCGGTAACCGAGGGCTGTATGTTTCAGACCTGTCCGGTAACCGAGGGCAGTATGTTTCAGACCTGTCCGGTAACCGAGGGCAGTATGTTTCAGACCTGTCCGGTAACCGAGGGCTGTATGTTTCAGACCTGTCCGGTAACCGAGGGCTGTATGTTTCAGACCTGTCCGGTAACCGAGGGCTGTATGTTTCAGACCTGTCCGGTAACCGAGGGCTGTATGTTTCAGACCTGTCCGGTAACCGAGGGCTGTATGTTGCAGACCTGTCCGGTAACCGAGGGCTGTATGTTGCAGACCTGTCCTGTATATTTCAGACCTGTCCGGTAACTGAGGGCTGTATGTTCTTGTTATTCCAGAGTTGACTGGTAAGTGTGATCTGCTGTCTCTGAATGGGAAAACCCTGTCGGTGACCTCAGGCTCCAGTCCCAGTGACTCCTCTCCCAACTCTGACTCTCTGGTGTGCCCTTACGTCAACCTCCGATTGGCCAACTGTCAGCCTGCCGGTACGTTTAATTGACCACTTCCTCTTCCTCTCGCTCCACTACACACCTGCTTCCTTCTCACTCAACTTCTTTTTGAAAGGTTATTTTTTCAGTTTATTATGTCAATGCATCTTCAGACATGTATGATGTTACATTTACATTACATTTAAGTCTTTTAGCAGACGCTCTTATCCAGAGCGACTTACAGTAGTATATTGAGATGAACAAGGTTCCAACTGGCTTATACCAAACCCCTGCCAGTGAGTAACTCGGGCCCAATGGCAACTAGGATTTGATACCGTCAACTATCCGGTTCCCAGCTCATTTCCTGACAGATTAGTTTTTTTCTTCCTCGTCAGACCCGGGATTCGAACTGGGAACAGTTACTGGTTTGGTTTGTCTCTCTAACCGCTAGGCTACGTGCTGCTACTGATGTGTACTGATGCTATGTATGTCATGTGTCTCCGTAGAGTGTCAGAGTGGAGATGTGGGGACCCTGCTGCTGGTCAATCCTGTCGGACACGACTGCCTGACCCACAATGCTTTGCTGTCTGAGACGGCCAAGTTGTTCGGCCTCCGCGGCCGCAGGCTGAAACTCTACCTGGACGATCTGCTCACCCAAGGTAAGACAGACACCACCAGAACAAAGTCCTATTTTGTTTGCGTCTCCGTGTTGTCTTCAATGCGTCTAGGATGTCTACTGGCCAGGCCCTAGCAGCGCTCAGAGAATGGGCTGGGAAACACTCTCTCGACTTGGCCCTAGCATGGGCTGGGAAACACTCTCTCGACTTGGCCCTAGCATGGACTGGGAAACACGCTCGTGACTTGGCCCTAGCATGGGCTGGGAAACACTCTCTCGACTTGGCCCTAGCATGGGCTGGGAAACACTCTCTCGACTTGGCCCTAGCATGGGCTGGGAAACACTCTCTCGACTTGGCCCTAGCATGGGCTGGGAAACACGCTCGTGACTTGGCCCTAGCATGGGCTGGGAAACACGCTCGTGACTTGGCCCTAGCATGGACTGGGAAACACTCTCTCGACTTGGCCCTAGCATGGGCTGGGAAACACGCTCGTGACTTGGCCCTAGCATGGGCTGGGAAACACTCTCTCGACTTGGCCCTAGCATGGGCTGGGAAACACGCTCGTGACTTGGCCAGAGCAGGATCTAGGAAACTCCACTCGAACGCTACTTGAGTCCTGCTTTAGTTGTGTTCTTTCTGCTACTTTCCAACGTTTCCCCATCAATCCAACTGTGTCTACGTTCAGGCTAGAGGACATGTACTGCTCTACTACACATTTAACTGTAGCCCGTACTACCACCTCCACACGTTTCACTGTAGCCTGCTGGCCTCCGCTCTGTAGTTTGCTAACCCTGTGCCAGTGATCCTTGACTTTTAAACTGGTTTAATGTTGACCTTGAACCAGCAGCAAAGCAGCAAGTCCTGGGCTGAGGAAACCTCCCTGTCCAATTACTGTGTCTGACAGACTGCCTGACTGCCCTGGCAGACGGGCTGGTTTGACTTACAGCTCATAGGTCTTCCTACCTAATTAGGTGGGACTAGAAGAAGCATCACTCCCGACCTATAAATCTTCGTCATGCTTTGTTCTCATTCTTCTGCACGCTTCTCCTCTTACACGTTCATTGCTAGAAACGTTGTTTCAACTTTAAAACGTGTGGAATGATCTGGAATATTGTGCTTACATTTTACTTTTTTATATTTTTGATACTTTTTAACTCTGTAAAATGTTTACTTTGTGTCCATCTTCGTTCGTGTTAATGGGACTTTTTTGTGTCCATCTTCATTCGTGTTAATGGGACTTCCCCCCCCCCCATCTTCATTCATGTTAATGGGACTTCCCCCCCCCCCATCTTCATTCATGTTAATGGGTCTTCCCCCCCCCCCCCCCATCTTCATTCATGTTAATGGGACTTCCCCCCCCCCCCCATCTTCATTCATGTTAATGGGACTTCCCCCCCCCCATCTTCATTCATGTTAATGGGACTCCCCCCCCCCCCCCCCCCATCTTCATTCATGTTAATGGGACTTCCCCCCCCCCCCATCTTCATTCATGTTAATGGGACTTCCCCCCCCCCATCTTCATTCATGTTAATGGGACTTCCCCCCCCCCCCATCTTCATTCATGTTAATGGCACTTCCCCCCCCCCCCCCCATCTTCATTCATGTTAATGGGACTCCCCCCCCCCCCCCCCCCCCCATCTTCATTCATGTTAATGGGACTCCCCCCCCCCCCATCTTCATTCATGTTAATGGGACTTCCCCCCCCCCCCCCCCCATCTTCATTCATGTTAATGGGACTTCCCCCCCCCCCCCCCCCATCTTCATTCATGTTAATGGGACTTCCCCCCCCCCCCCATCTTCATTCATGTTAATGGGACTTCCCCCCCCATCTTCATTCATGTTAATGGGGCTTCCCCCCCCCCCCCCCCCATCTTCATTCATGTTAATGGGACTTCCCCCCCCCCCATCTTCATTCATGTTAATGGGACTTCCCCCCCCCCCCCCATCTTCATTCATGTTAATGGGACTCCCCCCCCAATATTCTAGAACTCCCCATTGTGACATCATGAATTACAACATTAACTGTTAAATAATGTAACTTTTGACAAATCAACGACTTTGACCGTTTTCCCAACAAAAAAAAACGTACGAGCTTGTGAAATCTTGGTATCCTTCGCTGCTATTCAAATCTGCAATCGGGAACCGAAATATCTTATACGGATCAAACGGTCGGAGCTTTGAGTGGTCAAAATGTCATTTGACCGAGTTGGAGGGTATGACATCTTGGTCTTATCTGCAGTTCAAATCTGAAATAACACATAAATATCTGCTGCCAATAAAGAGGAAAAAGCTGTTTTTAGTAACCATATCAACTCATTTAGTTAACTTCCCACTGTTGATCTAACTACTATGGGAACTTTCAAATTATAACAATGGGGGGGGAGCACGTTCTAAGCATGAGCCAATGGGTGTTTCTCAATATGTAGGCTACCTTGCTCCACCCCCTCCGAGTGCGTTCTCTTGATAAGCGCTGGCACTCGCCCTACTGTATTACCTTCCCCCTCCACGGAGCCTTCTTCCAGCCAGGACAATGGCAACAATAGAGACCAAACCAGATATACACAAAGCAAAACGTTTTACTTCCTAATTGTCAGCTAGATATACTGTATGTGAATCGTAGTACTCTAGCTAGCCAAATAAGCGAAAAAGGACCTAAAACGAATGTTATGCAAGGTAGTTGTCAATACTTCGTGGGTAGCTGTAGTCTGGCAACATTTAATTCCAAAGTCGCAGTGTATTTTCTACCTAGAAACGCAACACAAGCCTACCTAGAAACGCAACACAAGCCTACCTAGAAACGCAACACAACCCTACCTAGAAACGCAACACAACCCTACCTAGAAACGCAACACAACCCTACCTAGAAACGCAACACAACCCTACCTAGAAACGCAACACAACCCTACCTAGAAACGCAACACAACCCTACCTAGAAACGCAACACAACCCTACCTAGAAACGCAACACAACCCTACCTAGAAACGCAACACAACCCTACCTAGAAACGCAACACAACCCTACCTAGAAACGCAACCCTACCTAGAAACGCAACACATCCCTACCTAGAAACGCAACACAACCCTACCTAGAAACGCAACACATCCCTACCTAGAAACGCAACACATCCCTACCTAGAAACGCAACACTACCTAGAAACGCATCCCTACCTAGAAACGCATCCCTACCTAGAAACGCATCCCTACCTAGAAACGCAACACTACCTAGAAACGCATCCCTACCTAGAAACGCAACCCTACCTAGAAACGCAACCCTACCTAGAAACGCATCCCTACCTAGAAACGCATCCCTACCTAGAAACGCAACACTACCTAGAAACGCATCCCTACCTAGAAACGCAACCCTACCTAGAAACGCAACCCTACCTAGAAACGCAACACAACCTAGAAACGCAACCCTACCTAGAAACGCAACACAACCCTACCTAGAAACGCAACACAACCCTACCTAGAAACGCAACACAACCCTACCTAGAAACGCAACACAACCCTACCTAGAAACGCAACACAACCCTACCTAGAAACGCAACACAACCCTACCTAGAAACGCAACACAACCCTACCTAGAAACGCAACACAACCCTACCTAGAAACGCAACACAACCCTACCTAGAAACGCAACACAACCCTACCTAGAAACGCAACGCTACCTAGAAACGCAACGCTACCTAGAAACGCAACCCTACCTAGAAACGCAACACATCCCTACCTAGAAACGCAACACAACCCTACCTAGAAACGCAACACATCCCTACCTAGAAACGCAACACTACCTAGAAACGCATCCCTACCTAGAAACGCATCCCTACCTAGAAACGCATCCCTACCTAGAAACGCATCCCTACCTAGAAACGCATCCCTACCTAGAAACGCAACACTACCTAGAAACGCATCCCTACCTAGAAACGCAACCCTACCTAGAAACGCAACCCTACCTAGAAACGCATCCCTACCTAGAAACGCAACACTACCTAGAAACGCAACCCTACCTAGAAACGCAACACAACCCTACCTAGAAACGCAACACAACCCTACCTAGAAACGCAACACAACCCTACCTAGAAACGCAACGCTACCTAGAAACGCAACGCTACCTAGAAACGCAACCCTACCTAGAAACGCAACACATCCCTACCTAGAAACGCAACACAACCCTACCTAGAAACGCAACACATCCCTACCTAGAAACGCAACACTACCTAGAAACGCATCCCTACCTAGAAACGCATCCCTACCTAGAAACGCATCCCTACCTAGAAACGCATCCCTACCTAGAAACGCATCCCTACCTAGAAACGCAACACTACCTAGAAACGCATCCCTACCTAGAAACGCAACCCTACCTAGAAACGCAACCCTACCTAGAAACGCATCCCTACCTAGAAACGCAACACTACCTAGAAACGCAACCCTACCTAGAAACGCAACACAACCTAGAAACGCAACCCTACCTAGAAACGCAACACAACCCTACCTAGAAACGCAACACAACCCTACCTAGAAACGCAACACAACCCTACCTAGAAACGCAACACAACCCTACCTAGAAACGCAACACAAGCCTACCTAGAAACGCAACACAACCCTACCTAGAAACGCAACACAACCCTACCTAGAAACGCAACACAACCCTACCTAGAAACGCAACACAACCCTACCTAGAAACGCAACACAACCCTACCTAGAAACGCAACACAACCCTACCTAGAAACGCAACACAACCCTACCTAGAAACGCAACACAACCCTACCTAGAAACGCAACACAACCCTACCTAGAAACGCAACACAACCCTACCTAGAAACGCAACGCTACCTAGAAACGCAACGCTACCTAGAAACGCAACGCTACCTAGAAACGCAACGCTACCTAGAAACGCAACGCTACCTAGAAACGCAACGCTACCTAGAAACGCAACGCTACCTAGAAACGCAACGCTACCTAGAAACGCAACCCTACCTAGAAACGCAACACATCCCTACCTAGAAACGCAACACAACCTAGAAACGCATCCCTACCTAGAAACGCAACCCTACCTAGAAACGCAACCCTACCTAGAAACGCAACCCTACCTAGAAACGCAACCCTACCTAGAAACGCAACCCTACCTAGAAACGCAACCCTACCTAGAAACGCAACCCTACCTAGAAACGCAACCCTACCTAGAAACGCAACCCTACCTAGAAACGCAACCCTACCTAGAAACGCAACCCTACCTAGAAACGCAACCCTACCTAGAAACGCAACCCTACCTAGAAACGCAACCCTACCTAGAAACGCAACCCTACCTAGAAACGCAACCCTACCTAGAAACGCAACCCTACCTAGAAACGCAACCCAACCTAGAAACGCAACCCAACCTAGAAACGCAACACAACCTAGAAACGCAACCCAACCTAGAAACGCAACACAACCTAGAAACGCAACACAACCTAGAAACGCAACACAACCTAGAAACGCAACACAACCTAGAAACGCAACACAACCCTAACTAGAAACGCAACACAACCCTACCTAGAAACGCAACACAACCCTACCTAGAAACGCAACACAACCTAGAAACGCAACACAACCCTACCTAGAAACGCAACACAACCCTACCTAGAAACGCAACACAATCCTACCTAGAAACGCAACACAACCCTACCTAGAAACGCAACACAACCCTACCTAGAAACGCAACCCTACCTAGAAACGCAACACAACCCTACCTAGAAACGCAACACAACCCTACCTCGAAACGCAACGTAAAACATAACAATGAATGGAAGTTAACAGAGTAAAGTGCATAAGAGAGTTTAATAGAGCAGTCTGTGGTCAGCAAGCCCTCCAATCCGTGGTCAGCAAGCCCTCCAATCCGTGGTCAGCAAGCCCTCCAATCCGTGGTCAGCAAGCCCTCCAATCCGTGGTCAGCAAGCCCTCCAATCCGTGGTCAGCAAGCCCTCAAACCCCTCAGAATAAAATGATCTAGTTTCACGTAGTAGAGACAGACCTTTGACCCACTACTCTCATTCTTTTCTTCATTTCTTACAGGTTTACCTCCTTAAAGATGCCAGGCTATTCCGTCATACTTTTCAATCGTTTGTATATTGTGTTTCAGAAATGCCAGCAGAGTGGTCGGTGAAGACGCTGGACAGGAAGACTGTGTATGTTGGAGTTGTGCCCACCACCGCAGAGGCATAGGACCGGGAACAGCCAGGCTGAAGGAGAGGGAGGAACAGCCAGGCTGAAGAAGAGGGAGGAACAGCCAGGCTGAAGAAGAGGGAGGAACAGCCAGGCTGAAGAAGAGGGAGGAACAGCCAGGCTGAAGGAGAGGGAGGAACAGCCAGGCTGAAGGAGAGGGAGGAACAGCCAGGCTGAAGAAGAGGGAGGAACAGCCAGGCTGAAGAAGAGGGAGGAACAGCCAGACTGAAGAAGAGGGAGGCTGTGTCCCAAATTATATCCTATTCCTTGTATAGTGCACTACTGTTGACCAGGGCCCAATGGTGCTCTGAGCAAAGCTAGTGCACTACTGTTGACCAGGGCCCAATGGTGCTCTGAGCAAAGCTAGTGCACTACTGTTGACCAGGGCCCAATGGTGCTCTGAGCAAAGCTAGTGCACTACTGTTGACCCAAAGCTAGTGCACTACTGTTGACCAGGGCCCAATGGCGCTCTGAGCAACGCTAGTGCACTACTGTTGACCCAAAGCTAGTGCACTACTGTTGACCAGGGCCCAATGGTGCTCTGAGCAAAGCTAGTGCACTACTGTTGACCAAGGCCCAATGGCGCTTTAAGCAACGCTAGTGCACTACTGTTGACCCAAAGCTAGTGCACTACTGTTGACCAGGGCCCAATGGTGCTCTGAGCAAAGCTAGTGCACTACTGTTGACCAAGGCCCAATGGCGCTTTAAGCAACGCTAGTGCACTATAGAAGAATAGGGTGCCATTTCAGAAACAGTCAGAGAGAACGTCTAGCTCCAAACTTCAATGAAAACCCAACATTTAAATAGTAAATCATTTCTTTCTGCTCTGTATTTCCCCCGTAAACTCTTTCACTGTCCGATTCATCCTGTCTGGTCCAATCTCCAGTGACTATCCTTTAACGTGAGTTTATTAGTTAACCTCGACCTACTCTGTACCAAATAGTGTTGACCAAACAGCTCTCTGTTTGCAGACAGTACTGTGGATGTTGTGTGGGTAAGAAATACCATTCAGTAGTGGCTACCTTCTTCTTTTTTTAAAGTGTCTGTTGTAAAACAAACGTCTCAGAACAAGAATAAAAAGAGAGAAGTGCTATTTTTGGTGGAATAAATGAAGGAACAATGGAATAAAAGTGTAACCACAGAGGAGAAATTACAGATGTTTGTGTCTTTCCCATAGATCCACAGCATACAGCCGGGCGTCTGAATGGCACTTTGTGACAACTGCTGATGTAAAAAGGACTTTATTAATACATTTCTGCCATTCTGCTTTTTATTATACAATTCCTCAGCAGTTAAACAGGCAGGTAGCCTATCGGTTAGAGCGTTGGGCCAGTAACTGAAAGGTCGCTGGTTCCAATATCTGAGCCGACAAGGTCAAAAATCTGCCGATGTGCCCTTGAGCAAGACACTAAACCCTAAATTCTCCCGTAAATCTCTCTGGAGAAGAGTTTCTGCTCTAAATGACATCTAATGTAACGCTAGGAGGAGAAGTGACTGTTGGGCCTGAATAATGTTCAACTGGGTATGGAAGAAACATTTATCTTGCCCTCTTATATTGTCCCCATCTAGCCAAAGAGGTTACTGATAGGCTGCTATGTTCTGACTAACGCTGCTGAGGCGATGATCTAGTGGAACAGCTGTCTGTGGTAAAACGTTTTAATCTAGTGGAACAGCTGTCTGTGGTAAAACGTTTTAATCTAGTGGAACAGCTGTCTGGTAACGTTTTAATCTAGTGGAACAGCTGTCTGTGGTAAAACGTTTTAATCTAGTGGAACAGCTGTCTGGTAAAACGTTTTAATCTAGTGGAACAGCTGTCTGTGGTAAAACGTTTTAATCTAGTGGAACAGCTGTCTGGTAACGTTTTAATCTAGTGGAACAGCTGTCTGTGGTAAAACGTTTTAATCTAGTGGAACAGCTGTCTGGTAAAACGTTTTAATCTAGTAGAACAGCTGTCTTTGGTAAAACATTTTAATCTAGTGGAACGGCTGTCTGTGGTAAAACGTTTTAATCTAGTAGAACAGCTGTCTTTGGTAAAACGTTTTAATCTAGTGGAACAGCTGTCTGTGGTAAAACGTTTTAATCTAGTGGAACAGCTGTCTGTGGTAAAACGTTTTAATCTAGTGGAACAGCTGTCTGGTAACGTTTTAATCTAGTGGAACAGCTGTCTGTGGTAAAACGTTTTAATCTAGTGGAACAGCTGTCTGGTAAAACGTTTTAATCTAGTAGAACAGCTGTCTTTGGTAAAACGTTTTAATCTAGTGGAACAGCTGTCTGTGGTAAAACGTTTTAATCTAGTGGAACAGCTGTCTTTGGTAAAACGTTTTAATCTAGTGGAACAGCTGTCTGTGGTAAAACGTTTTAATCTAGTGGAACAGCTGTCTTTGGTAAAACGTTTTAATCTAGTGGAACAGCTGTCTGTGGTAAAACGTTTTAATCTAGTGGAACAGCTGTCTGTGGTAAAACGTTTTAATCTAGTGGAACAGCTGTCTGTGGTAAAACGTTTTAATCTAGTGGAACAGCTGTCTGTGGTAAAACGTTTTAATCTAGTAGAACAGCTGTCTGTGGTAAAACGTTTTAATCTAGTGGAACAGCTGTCTGTGGTAAAACGTTTTAATCTAGTGGAATAGCTGTCTGTGGTAAAACGTTTTAATCTAGTGGAACAGCTGTCTGTGGTAAAACGTTTTAATCTGGTGGAACAGCTGTCTGTGGTAAAACGTTTTAATCTAGTGGAACAGCTGTCTGTGGTACAACGTTTTAATCTAGTGGAACAGCTGCCTATGGTAAAATGGTTTAATCTTTTCCTGGTAGCTTTCAGGTCATCCATTTCCTTTTAAACCGTAGAAGCATAGAGGTGGGTAAGGTGAAGTTGCCCCTGGACTCTGATTTGGGGTCAGTTTTCTGCGTTTTCCCCCAATAAATAAATTCAATCAAATGTTTATTGGTCACATGCACGTGTTTAGCAGATGTTATTGCGGGTGTTGTGAAATGCTTATAAACACACCAATACATTATAATACTGCAAAGTTGCTTAGGAGCTAGAAACAGAATGGCCATGTCTATCGGCGCCATCTTGTCATTAATGGTTTAGGTCAAACTTTTTCACCCGGGGGCCTCCTTTCCAGCGTTGGGCAAGATCCCGCGCTCCTGCATGCATCACGTCTATTTCTATAGGCACAAGCACTGTTCATGACAAACTGTTCATGACAAACTGTTCACGACAACAAACTGTTCACGACGACAAACGGTTCACGACAACAAACGGTTCACGACAACAAACGGTTCGCGACAACAAACTGTTCGCGACGACAAACTGTTCACGACGACAAACTGTTCACGACAAACTGTTCATGACAAACTGTTCATGACAAACTGTTCATGACAAACTGTTCATGACAAACTGTTCACGACAAACTGTTCACGACAACAAACTATTCACGACAAACTGTTCATGACAACAAACGGTTCACGACAACAAACTGTTCACGACATCAAACTGTTCACGACGACAAACTGTTCACGGCGACAAACTGTTCACGGCGACAAACTGTTCATGACAACAAACGGTTCACGACGACAAACTGTTCACACCCTTCTTGTTGGTGGAGAAAACATTTTGTAGGTTTAAAGAATATTTCCTGCAAATGTAACCGATGTGAAAGGGCTAGCTAGTTAGCGGTGGTGCGCGCCAGCAGCCTTTCAGTCGGTGACGTCACTTGCTCTGAAACCTAGAAGTAGTGGTTCCCCTTGCTGTTGTTGATGTGTGCAGAGGGTCCCTGGTTCGCGCCCGGGTCGGGGCGAGGGGACGGACGTAAAGTTAAACTGTTACACAAATCTACACATTTTGTCATGGGGTGCAGAGAACATGTTGCAGTTTTAAAGATAATTTTCTTGCAATTCTATGTATTTTTTCCGTGTCCAATGTGTATTTGAATGAGAAAACAAAACTACAACACTATCTATGGGCTAAAGGAACTACAAAAATAAAACGTTAGTTGACATGGGCTAGTTGATCTGTACATTTCTGACAAGTTTTAAATATCTCTCTAAGGTCTGTAATGACTGACATGACAAGAGGAACTGATTTGCAATTTAGAAATGGCGCCTTGTGTATTCTACTATTACAACGTTTAAGAGTAAGTTTAAAATGTAATAGTAGAATGCTCAAGGTGCAATTTTAATTCGGACTGAGTTCCTTTTAAAATATATCTATATTATTTAGGTTTGTGCATGACTCAGTTGATCGAGAAGGGAGCTTATATAACGTCAAGGGTCATGGGTTCGATTCCCGCCGGGGAAACCCGTACGAAAAATGTTATGCACGTATGACTAGGTTGCTTTGGATAATAGCACCGGTATAAATTGTCGGCTGAGTACAACAACAACAAAAAATCTGTAACACTATTTGGATAGTCCATCGGTCAACGCTCTAGACCAGGGGTGTCAAACTCATTCCACGGAGGGCCTAGTGTCTGCAGGTTTTTGGTTTTTCCTTTCAATAAAGCCCTAGACAACCAGGTGTGGGGAGTTCCTAACTAATTAGTGATGTTAATTCATCAATCAAGTACAAGGGAGGAGCGAAAACCCGCAGACACTCGGCCCCCCGTGGAATGAGTTTGACACCTGTGTTGTAGACTATAAGTAGGATTTCGACTAATCCTAGCTGTAACCCTAAACCTTTATTCTTACCCTAACCGTAACCTCAGCAAGCAGTTGTGTATCAACAGATTGTTTGTTGATACTACGACATCTACAGATGGAAATTCTGGACTATCCAAATAAAATGATCCCAAAAAATCCTTTACACCCACACGACACCGACTACATTAAAGGGTATTGTACGCAGGAGAAGATTCCAATGGAATAGCACACAGGTGTCAAACTCATTCCACGGGGGGCCGAGTGTCTGCGGGTTTTCGCTCCTCCCTTGTACTTGATTGATGAATTAACATCACTAATTAGTTAGGAACTCCCCACACCTGGTTGTCTAGGGCTTTATTGAAAGGAAAAAACAAAAACCTGCAGACACTAGGCCCTCCGTGGAATGAGTTTGACACCCCTGGAATAGCATTTTGGTCCAGGACCTAGTCGGTTTAATCTGCGTCCGGGAAACTGGCCCTTTAACTGCTGAGCAGTGAGAGACGAACCAGGACATGTGTTAGCATTTCAAACAGGGGGTTTTGTTGTGGACGGAAGGAGGACATCTGAAAGAACTATTATTCACACTTTTACCTAAATCACATCAACGCAGGATCAGACAGACACAGCTTTACATATATTCCCTATATAGTGCACTACAGTCCCCACTACATCTCATCATATAATACCCTATATAGTGCACTAGTTAACCCCACTACATCTCATCATTTATTCCCTATATAGTGCACTAGTTAACCCCACTACATCTCATCATACATTCCCTATATAGTGCACTAGTTAACCCCACTACATCTCATCATATAATACCCTATATAGTGCACTAGTTTCCCCACTACATCTCATCATATATTCCCTATATAGTGCACTAGTTAACCCCACTACATCTCATCATATAATACCCTATATAGTGCACTAGTTTCCCCACTACATCTCATCATATATTCCCTATATAGTGCACTAGTTAACCCCACTACATCTCATCATATATTCCCTATATAGTGCACTAGTTAACCCCACTACATCTCATCATATAATACCCTATATAGTGCACTACGGTCCCCACTACATCTCATCATATATTTCCTATATAGTGCACTAGTTTCCCCACTACATCTCATCATATATTCCCTATATAGTGCACTAGTTTCCCCCACTACATCTCATCATATATTCCCTATATAGTGCACTAGTTAACCCCACTACATCTCATCATATATTCCCTATATAGTGCACTAGTTTCCCCACTACATCTCATCATATATTCCCTATATAGTGCACTAGTTTCCCCACTACATCTCATCATATATTCCCTATATAGTGCACTAGTTAACCCCACTACATCTCATCATATATTCCCTATATAGTGCACTAGTTAACCCCACTACATCTCATCATATATTCCCTATATAGTGCACTAGTTAACCCCACTACATCTCATCATATATTCCCTATATAGTGCACTAGTTAACCCCACTACATCTCATCATATATTCCCTATATAGTGCACTAGTTAACCCCACTACATCTCATCATATATTCCCTACATAGTGCACTAGTTAACCCCACTACATCTCATCATATATTCCCTATATAGTGCACTAGTTTCCCCACTACATCTCATCATATAATACCCTATATAGTGCACTAGTTAACCCCACTACATCTCATCATATAATACCCTATATAGTGCACTAGTTAACCCCACTACATCTCATCATATATTCCCTATATAGTGCACTAGTTAACCCCACTACATCTCATCATATATTCCCTATATAGTGCACTAGTTAACCCCACTACATCTCATCATATATTCCCTGTTAAGGCGTTCCTCCTCCTCTCCATTTTCGGAAAAGGAGGAGTATTGAGGGAACCAAGGCGCAGCGAAGTTTGAACACATAATGATTTATTAAATAAACAAAATAGACAAAGACGAAAACGAACTATACTGGATATAACTAACAAAATAACAAAACGATGTAGACAGACCTGAACAAACGAACTTACATATACACGAAGCACGCTGACACAGGAACAGACTACATAAACCGAAACGAAACGAACAACCGAAACAATCCCGTATGGTGTAAGACATAACACAGACACAGGAGACAATCACCCACAAACAAACAGTGAGAATGCCCTACCTAAATATGACTCTTAATTAGAGGCAAACGCAAACCACCTGCCTCTAATCAAGAGCCATACCAGGCAAACCGAAACCAACATAGAAACAGATAACATAGAATGCCCACCCAACCTCACGTCCTGACCAACTAACACACAAAAACTAACATAAATAGGTCAGGAACGTGACATTCCCTATATAGTGCACTAGTTAACCCCACTACATCTCATCATATATTCCCTATATAGTGCACTACGGTCCCCACTACATCTCATCATATATTCCCTATATAGTGCACTAGTTAACCCCACTACATCTCATCATATATTCCCTATATAGTGCACTAGTTAACCCCACTACATCTCATCATATATTCCCTATATAGTGCACTAGTTAACCCCACTACATCTCATCATATATTCCCTATATAGTGCACTAGTTAACCCCACTACATCTCATCATATATTCCCTATATAGTGCACTAGTTAACCCCACTACATCTCATCATATATTCCCTATATAGTGCACTAGTTAACCCCACTACATCTCATCATATATTCCCTATATAGTGCACTAGTTTCCCCACTACATCTCATCATATATTCCCTATATAGTGCACTAGTTTCCCCCACTACATCTCATCATATATTCCCTATATAGTGCACTAGTTTCCCCACTACATCTCATCATATATTCCCTATATAGTGCACTAGTTTCCCCACTACATCTCATCATTTATTCCCTATATAGTGCACTAGTTTCCCCACTACATCTCATCATATAATACCCTATATAGTGCACTAGTTAATCCCACTACATCTCATCATATATTCCCTATATAGTGCACTAGTTAACCCCACTACATCTCATCATATAATACCCTATATAGTGCACTAGTTTCTCCACTACATCTCATCATATATTCCCTATATAGTGCACTAGTTAACCCCACTACATCTCATCATATAATACCCTATATAGTGCACTAGTTTCTCCACTACATCTCATCATATATTCCCTATATAGTGCACTAGTTAACCCCACTACATCTCATCATATAATACCCTATATAGTGCACTAGTTTCTCCACTACATCTCATCATATATTCCCTATATAGTGCACTAGTTTCCTCACTACATCTCATCATATATTCCCTATATAGTGCACTAGTTAACCCCACTACATCTCATCATATATTCCCTATATAGTGCACTAGTTAACCCCACTACATCTCATCATATATTCCCTATATAGTGCACTAGTTAACCCCACTACATCTCATCATATATTCCCTATATAGTGCACTACGGTCCCCACTACATCTCATCATATATTCCCTATATAGTGCACTAGTTAACCCCACTATATCTCATCATATATTCCCTATATAGTGCACTAGTTTCCCCACTACATCTCATCATATATTCCCTATATAGTGCACTAGTTAACCCCACTACATCTCATCATATATTCCCTATATAGTGCACTAGTTTCCCCACTACATCTCATCATATATTCCCTGTATAGTGCCCTAGTTAACCCCACTACATCTCATCATTTATTCCCTATATAGTGCACTAGTTTCCCCAATACATCTCATCATATAATACCCTATATAGTGCACTAGTATCCCCACTAAAACTCATCATTTATTCCCTATATAGTGCACTAGTTAACCCCACTACATCTCATCATATATTCCCTATATAGTGCACTAGTTTCCCCACTACATATCATCATATATTCCCTATACAGTGCACTAGTTAACCCCACTACATCTCATCATATATTCCCTATATAGTGCACTAGTTTCCCCACTACATCTCATCATTTATTCCCTATATAGTGCACTAGTTTCCCCACTACATCTCATCATATATTCCCTATATAGTGCACTAGTTTCCCCACTACATCTCATCATATATTCCCTATATAGTGCACTAGTTAACCCCACTACATCTCATCATATAATACCCTATATAGTGCACTAGTTTCCCCACTACATCTCATCATATATTCCCTATATAGTGCACTAGTTTCCCCACTACATCTCATCATATATTCCCTATATAGTGCACTAGTTAACCCCACTACATCTCATCATATAATACCCTATATAGTGCACTACGCTCCCCACTACATGACTGGGGCTTAGCTGAGTGAACATTAAACACATCTTACCCCATCTGTTCACAATTCTCTACACACACACACACACACACACACACACACAGAGAGAGAAAGAGAGATATCACTCTGAAACTGACAGTGTAGCATCTGCGGTGACACACACACCATGCCTGCCAGTGAGAAGACTTCAAGCATCAGAAATAATTGTACCAGAGAGACCTAAGATTTCATTAGATTGGAGTGGTTTTGTTGTTGTTGACACAACCTGTTTCATCATACCATAGATCCTGATCTAAGTTCATAAACAGGTAGGTGTGTGTGTTGTACTAAAGGGGGGCCATTATTAGAAGTCTTTGGAAAACCTATAGTACTCTCAAGAGAGTTTAATTTCCAATGCATTATTGCAAGACGGGGGAAACTAAATAAAAATGCTTTGAATTATATTACTGTGTTCATAGAACTTGCAGCATCATTAGCAATTGTGGTTGACCAATTTGGTCTCCAAAGGCCAAACTGTGGACATTAATATGCCTATATAGGATCACCAATATGCAGCAGTAATAAACATTTTTAGTGTGCATATGTTCCCTTGAAGCCCACATTCTTTTCTAGTGGGGGCATTCTCACGGCTCTGTCTTCGGTCAATGAAACCACAATCTCTACGTCCAAAATGGCACCCTATTCTCTATCTGGTGCACTACTTCGTTTGACCAGAGCCTTATGAGCCCTGGTCTAAAGTAGTGCACTAAATAGGGAATAGGGTGTCATTTGGGATGCCACTGCAGCCGCCATAATGCGCCCACTTTGTTTTACACCCCCCCGTGGGCAATATGGTACGCAATGGAAAAATCTCAGTCACTAAATCAATTTTTAGGAGCCTCTTTTCTTACGTTGACAGGATCTTTAGCTCCGTGGATAGACAGCCATCCCAGGACCGCCAAACACACACAATAGGAACGTAACATAGGTAAGGAGACATCTTGGTAAAAAATGTTTTTAAAAAGATGGTGACTTTATATACTGTGGCTTGGCAGCGACCCCCCCCCCCCCCCCCCCCCCCCACCCACCCACCCAGAGGGTGAGTGTACGTTTTGAAATGATGTGAAAGAAATGTTACATGGTGTTATGTAGCACTGTTTGTTCCCTTTGCAGTCCAGTAAGCGCTTTAGGAACATGGACTAATATGCAGATGTATGTAGTGCATTTAAACAATTTCATGTTCATTCAAAGTTTTGGAATAACTTTCAAAGTTCGGTCAATGCTGAGTAATTTTGCCTCGTTTGTGTATTTCTGATTTTGCTTTGATTGTAGTCACACGTGTACGGTAGTCACAAAAATACACAACACATTTATCCCATAGGCCTACCCCTATTCCCCAAAATAAACAACACGATTCCAATCAAACCAATAATATTGGCAGAAATTCAAGCAACTGGTGCATCTTAACTTAACCCACAAGTACGAGGCTACTCAAAAACATGCGACAAAATGAGTTTGTCATTCAAACGATCTTTTTGGGAACGCTTTTGGGGGCCAGCGGGAACGTGATTTTCACAGCGCAAACTGACTTTCAAGTTCTCACACCTTATAAATGCTGCATCTCCGCCTCAATGCGCTTGCTCTGGTCTCCCTTCTCCTGAAACAGACACAGCGGGCACAGGTAGGACACCAACGCTGTTCCAATACATAGCTAACGTTACCCACATATCTTCCTTACAGATGACAGCGGTTCGTATTATAATTTGAATAGCCTAGTGAGGCACTCCGCTGCGTTTTTCATTTCACCGCTGTCAGTTGTCATACGAGTGGTAATAGTCATGAGGACGAAGTGATGATTTTATACTTAGGCGCCATCTGAAGGATGAGCCGGTTAGTCACGTCGTTAGGAAAGTCACACTGTTGCTACCCTGTCGCCTCGTCTCATTCAGCGGAGCGGATCATTCATATCATAACCTCCTATACCTTTGATGTTAGAGTATTTTCCTACCGAAAAAAACACCGATCAGCATTCGTTGTATCGGCCCGGTCATGGTTGATGCTTCTAGTGATCGTGCCGGCATATTTCAGTGATGGATGATGGATAGTGCGCAACAGAGCCGCAGTTAGGTGACCTCGTTGTTTTTACGGCCTTCATACATTTGGCATTTTGTTGATAATAGCAGACGCTCTTATGCCGAGCGACTTACAGTTAGTCTTTTCATCTTAATATAGCTAGCCAAGCATGAGTGTAGGTGGGACAAGCAGGTTCAGATAATACGATAGAATAGAAGCCACTACTATATCAGTTCCGGGTTAATTTCTGCATCTGTAATGATATTGAATAGACTTAAATAGAAGCCGTAGAACACCCAATATTATGTTAAATAGAAGCCATAGAACACCCAATATTATGTTAAATAGAAGCCGTAGAACACCCAATATTATGTTAAATAGAAGCCATAGAACACCCAATATTATGTTAAATAGAAGCCACAGAACACTCAATAATATTTTAAATAGAAGCCATAGAACACCCAATATTATTTTAAATAGAAGCCGTAGATCACCCAATATTATGTTAAATAGAAGCCATATAGAACACCCAATATTATGTTAAATAGAAGCCATATAGAACACCCAATATTATGTTAAATAGAAGCCGTAGAACACCCAATATTATGTTAAATAGAAGCCGTAGAACACCCAATATTATGTTAAATAGAAGCCATATAGAACACACAATATTATGTTAAATAGAAGCCATATAGAACACCCAATATTATGTTAAATAGAAGCCGTAGAACACTCAATATTATTTTAAATAGAAGCCATAGAACACCCAATATTATGTTAAATAGAAGCCGTAGAACACCCAATATTATGTTAAATAGAAGCCATAGAACACCCAATATTATTTTAAATAGAAGCTGTAGAACACCCAATATTATGTTAAATAGAAGCCGTAGAACACCCAATATTATGTTAAATAGAAGCCATAGAACACCCAATATTATGTTAAATAGAAGCCATATAGAACACCCAATATTATGTTAAATAGAAGCCACAGAACACCCAATATTATGTTAAATAGAAGCCATATAGAACACCCAATATTATGTTAAATAGAAGCCATATAGAACACCCAATATTATGTTAAATAGAAGCCATATAGAACACCCAATATTATGTTAAATAGAAGCCATATAGAACACCCAATATTATGTTAAATAGAAGCCATATAGAACACCCAATATTATGTTAAATAGAAGCCATATAGAACACCCAATATTATGTTAAATAGAAGCCATATAGAACACCCAATATTATGTTAAATAGAAGCCATATAGAACACCCAATATTATGTTAAATAGAAGCCATATAGAACACCCAATATTATGTTAAATAGAAGCCATATAGAACACCCAATATTATGTTAAATAGAAGCCGTAGAACACCCAATATTATGTTAAATAGAAGCCGTAGAACACCCAATATTATGTTAAATAGAAGCCATATAGAACACCCAATATTATGTTAAATAGAAGCCGTAGAACACTCAATATTATTTTAAATAGAAGCCATAGAACACCCAATATTATGTTAAATAGAAGCCGTAGAACACCCAATATTATGTTAAATAGAAGCCGTAGAACACCCAATATTATTTTAAATAGAAGCTGTAGAACACCCAATATTATGTTAAATAGAAGCCATATAGAACACCCAATATTATGTTAAATAGAAGCCATATAGAACACCCAATATTATGTTAAATAGAAGCCGTAGAACACTCAATATTATTTTAAATAGAAGCCATAGAACACCCAATATTATTTTAAATAGAAGCTGTAGAACACCCAATATTATGTTAAATAGAAGCCGTAGAACACCCAATATTATGTTAAATAGAAGCCGTAGAACACCCAATATTATGTTAAATAGAAGCCATATAGAACACCCAATATTATGTTAAATAGAAGCCGTAGAACACCAAATATTATGTTAAATAGAAGCCGTAGAACACCCAATATTATGTTACATAGAAGCCGTAGAACACCCAATATTATGTTAAATAGAAGCCGTAGAACACCCAATATTATGTTAAATAGAAGCCGTAGAACACCCAATATTATGTTAAATAGAAGCCGTAGAACACCCAATATTATGTTAAATAGAAGCCGTAGAACACTCAATATTATTTTAAATAGAAGCCGTAGAACACCCAATATTATGTTAAATAGAAGCCGTAGAACACCCAATATTATGTTAAATAGAAGCCGTAGAACACTCAATATTATTTTAAATTGAAGCCGTAGAACACTCAATATTATTTTAAATAGAAGCCGTAGAACACCCAATATTATTTAGTTTTTAGAGCTTTGATTTAGTTGAAGCTAGATAGACACTGTTCAATGCCCTTGTATGCATGAAGTAGTTGCATTTTAAATGCAAATTCTGCTGTTTTGTAGGTTATACATACATAGCCAGACTATACATATGGAAGGCCAGAGAGGACATATGAATAATAACCAATATTCCTTTCTCATGATCACTACATAACACAGGTGTTTTGTGGGGATCAGGAGAAACTCTGTAAATAGATCATGTATTGATGACCGATGAGGCAACAGACCTCACGGTGGATCAGGAGAAACTCTGTAAATAGATCATGTATTGATGACCGATGAGGTAGCAGACCTCACGGTGGATCAGGAGAAACTCTGTAAATAGATCATGTATTGATGACAGTAGCAGACCTCACGGTGGATCAGGAGAAACTCTGTAAATAGATCATGTATTGATGACAGTAGCAGACCTCACGGTGGATCAGGAGAAACTCTGTAAATAGATCATGTATTGATGACAGTAGCAGACCTCACGGTGGATCAGGAGAAACTCTGTAAATAGATCATGTATTGATGACCGATGAGGTAGCAGACCTCACGGTGGATCAGGAGAAACTCTGTAAATAGATCATGTATTGATGACAGTAGCAGACCTCACGGTGGATCAGGAGAAACTCTGTAAATAGATCATGTATTGATGACCGATGAGGTAGCAGACCTCACGGTGGATCAGGAGAAACTCTGTAAATAGATCATGTATTGATGACAGTAGCAGACCTCACGGTGGATCAGGAGAAACTCTGTAAATAGATCATGTATTGATGACCGATGAGGTAGCAGACCTCACGGTGGATCAGGAGAAACTCTGTAAATAGATCATGTATTGATGACAGTAGCAGACCTCACGGTGGATCAGGAGAAACTCTGTAAATAGATCATGTATTGATGACCGATGAGGCAGCAGACCAGGACATATGTTTTTATTAATTACTACACTTAAGGGACGGTACATTTCATGCTAACATCATTCATTCATTTGTGTTGGGAGCTCATTATCAGTTTATAAGTTAGAACGTTAGCAAGCTAAATGTCCCTTACCTTGAGCCAAGAGCTAGCTTGTGGAACAGTTAAGTTCTCGTGGGGAATGTGCACAAATGAAAGAATGATGCGTGGCACTTGATTATCTCTTTTGATTATCTCGTTATCTCGACAAAACAACTTTGGTTATGTAGTGATCATGAGATAAATAAGTCGTGATCGCGACGTAATGAGGGATTTTTTTTTAAATTCTTCATATGTCCTCTCTGGACTTCCGTATACACATCCTGTTTACACTATGTTACCCAGGAAACATGATTAACATCTGTAAATAGTCCCACCGCCACCTGGACTGTGTGTTTACAGGCAGTAGGGCCTGCCATCATTCACTTTGAACTGGACTGTGTGTTTTACAGGAAGTAGGGCCTGTCATCATTCACTTTGAACTGGACTGTGTGTTTACAGGAAGTAGGGCCTGTCATCATTCACTATGAACTGGACTGTGTGTTTACAGGAAGTAGGGCCTGACATCATTCACTTTGAACTGGACTGTGTGTTTACAGGAAGTAGGGCCTGTCATCATTCACTTTGAACTGGACTGTGTGTTTACAGGAAGTAGGGCCTGTCATCATTCACTTTGAACTGGACTGTGTGTTTACAGGAAGTAGGGCCTGTCATCATTCACTTTGAACTGGACTGTGTGTTTACAGGAAGTAGGGCCTGTCATCATTCACTATGAACTGGACTGTTTGTTTACAGGAAGTAGGGCCTGTCATCATTCACTTTGAACTGGACTGTGTGTTTACAGGAAGTAGGGCCTGTCATCATTCACTTTGAACTGGACTGTGTGTTTACAGGCAGTAGGGCCTGTCATCATTCACTATGAACTGGACTGTGTGTTTACAGGCAACAGCGTAAATAGATCTTTAGAACACATTCTGCAAAATCCACAAAATCCACTTGAATGGATTTCTGCAAATATGCAAATATCACGGGAGTCCTCTTTTACATTTGGGAACTTTACAGTCCTATTGATCAAACAACCATGAAAAGGTCGGCTATTTTTCCTTTTATGCACATCAAATACAAGATCAATAACCAACGTTAATGCCAGCCAGAGCGAGATGAGATAAAAATCTAACGAAGGAACATTTAAATAAAGCATCTCGTGGTTAGCAGATGTTATTGGTCACGTGGTTAGCAGATGTTATTGGTCACATGGTTAGCAGATGTTATTGGTCACATGGTTAGCAGATGTTATTGGTCACATGGTTAGCAGATGTTATTGGTCACATGGTTAGCAGATGTTATTGGTCACATGGTTAGCAGATGTTATTGGTCACGTGGTTAGCAGATGTTATTGGTCACATGGTTAGCAGATGTTATTGGTCACATGGTTAGCAGATGTTATTGGTCACGTGGTTAGCAGATGTTATTGGTCACGTGGTTAGCAGATGTTATTGGTCACGTGGTTAACAGATGTTATTGGTCACGTGGTTAGCAGATGCTATTGGTCACATGGTTAGCAGATGTTATTGGTCACGTGGTTAGCAGATGTTATTGGTCACATACACATGGTTAGCAGATGTTATTGGTCACATGATTAACAGATGTTATTGGTCACATGGTTAGCAGATGTTATTGGTCACGTGATTAACAGATGTTATTGGTCACATGGTTAGCAGATGTTATTGGTCACGTGATTAACAGATGTTATTGGTCACGTGGTTAGCAGATGTTATTGGTCACGTGGTTAGCAGATGTTATTGGTCACATACACATGGTTAGCAGATGTTATTGGTCACATGGTTAGCAGATGGTATTGGTCACATGGTTAGCAGATGTTATTGGTCACATACACGTTTTTAGCAGATGTTATTGCGGGTGTAGCAAAATGCTTGTGCTTCTAGCTCCGACAGTGCAGCAATATCTAACATGTAATGTTAGAAGTAACAGTTTCACAACATATACCCCAAATACACGTAAATCTAAGTAAAGAATGGATTAAGAATATATATACACTGCTCAAAAAAATAAAGGGAACACTTAGACAACACAATGTAACTCCAAGTCAATCACACTTCTGTGAAATCAAACTGTCCACTTAGGAAGCAACACTGATTGACAATACATTTCACATGCTGTTGTGCAAATGGAATAGACAACAGGTGAAAATTATAGGCAATTAGCAAGACACCTCCAATAAAGGAGTGGTTCTGCAGGTGGTGATCACAGACCACTTCTCAGTTCCTATGCTTCCTGGCTGATGTTTTGGTCCCTTTTGAATGCTGGCGGTGCTTTCACTCTAGTGGTAGCATGAGACGGAGTCTACAACCCACACAAGTGGCTCAGGTAGTGCAGCTCATCCAGGATGGCACATCAATGCGAGCTGTGGTAAGAAGGTTTGCTGTGTCTGTCAGCGTAGTGTCCAGAGCATGGAGGCGCTACCAGGAGACAGGCCAGTACATCAGGAGACGTGGAGGAGGTCGTAGGAGGGCAACAACCCAGCAGCAGGACCGCTACCTCCGCCTTTGTGCAAGGAGGAGCACTGCCAGAGCCCTGCAAAATGATCTCCAGCAGGCCACAAATGTGCATGTGTCAGCATATGGTCTCACAAGGGGTCTGAGGATCTCATCTCGGTACCTAATGGCAGTCAGGCTACCTCTGGCGAGCACATGGAGGGCTGTGCGGCCCCACAAAGAAATGCCACCCCACACCATGACTGACCCACCGCCAAACCGGTCATGCTGGAGGATGTTGCAGGCAGCAGAACGTTCTCCGCGGCGTCTCCAGACTCTGTCACGTCTGTCACATGTGCTCAGTGTGAACCTGCTTTCATCTGTGACGAGCACAGGGCGCCAGTGGCGAATTTGCCAATCTTGGTGTTCTCTGGCAAATGCGAAACGTCCTGCACGGTGTTGGGCTGTAAGCACAACCCCCACCTGTGGACGTCGGGCCCTCATACCACCCTCATGGAGTCTGTTTCTGACCGTTTGAGCAGACACATGCACATTTGTAGCCTGCTGGAGGTCATTTTGCAGGGCTCTGGCAGTGCTCCTCTTTGCACAAAGGCGGAGGTAGAGGTCCTGCTGCTGGGTTGTTGCCCTCCTACGGCCTCCTCCACGTCTCCTGATGTACTGGCCTGTCTCCTGGTAGCTCCTCCATGCTCTGGTTAAAAAAAAGATCTATATATTTTTTTAAATGACGGCCTACAAAAAGACAAAAGGCCTCCTACGGGGAGTTGGACATCTTTTTATAATATATAATATAAATATAGGACAAAACCCACATCACGACAAGAGAGACAACACAACATAGAGAAAGACCTAAGACAACAACATAGCAAAGCAGCAACACATGACAACACAACATGGTAGCAACACATGACAACAACATGGTAGCAACACAACATGGTAGCAACACAACATGACAACAACATGGTAGCAACACAAAACATGGTACAAACATTATTGGGCACAGACAACAGCACAAAGGGCAAGAACGTAGAGACAACAATACACGCTAAGCAGCCACAACTGTCAGTAAGAGTGTCCATAATTGAGTCTTTGAATGAAGAGATGGAGATAAAACTGTCCAGTTTGAGTGTTTGTTGCAGCTCGTTCCAGTCGCTAGCTGCAGCTAGATGTTCTTTAGCATTCGGCCATCAGATTTGCCACCAACGCTCCTTATAGGTCACATCCCTGCTTGGTTGGGACAACGCATGCATTTGTAACTGTATAACTTTACGTCGTCCCCTCACCCCGACCCGGGCCCGAACCAGGGACCTTCTGCACACATCAGCAACTGACACCCACGAAGCAGGGTTACCCATCGCTCCACAAAAGCCGCGGCCCTTGCAGAGCAAGGGGCAACCCTACTTAATGTCTCAGAGCAAGTGACGTAACTGATTGAAATGCTACTAGCGCGTACCCGCTAACTAGCTAGCCATTTCACATCCGTTACACATTGACTGACATGTATGTATATACACTGCTCAATATTTTTAACCTTTATTTAACTTGGCAGGTCAGTTAAGAACAAATTCTTATTTTCAATGACGGCCTTGGAACAGTGGGTTAACTGCCTTGTTCAGGGGCAGAACAACAGATTATTACCTTGTCAGCTGCATTGTAAATAAGAATTTATTCTTTAACTGACTTGCCTAGTTAAATAAAGTTAATATTTATTTTTTGAAATGGCTAAAGTTGGCTAGCTTATTTATTTATTTTATTTTTGCCAACTAACTACTTCCAGACACAAATGAGAGAATACCTCCCTGACCATTTTACTTTCCCTAGCAGAGCTGTTTAGGCTGTTTTACATGTTATCTAGAGCCTGCCTGACTAACTATAACTCTTCTTGCCTACGTTTAATGACACCGGTCACATTCAGCGGGTTTTGCGCGTTCATATATTCATCAGTTAGACGAGAGTGCTCCGAAATCGGAATAAATAGCTAACCAGAGTGAATTTGCGAACGCAAGAGATATGCTAACTGGATAACAGTTATTCAGCATAGCTAGAGAAGTGATTCACATTTTCTCACCCACTCCTCTAATGGCGTGAAGTCCTCCTAGTGTAACAGTATAACTTTACGTCGTCCCCTCGCCCCGACACGGGCGCGAACCAGGGACCCTCTGCACACATCAACAACAGTCACCCACGAAGCATCGTTACCCATCGCTTTACAAAGGCCACGGCCCTTGCAGAGCAAGGGGAAACCCTACTTAAGTCTCAGAGCAAGTGACGTAACTGATTGAAATGCTACTAGCGCGTACCCGCTAACTAGCTAGCCATTTCACATCCGTTACACTAGCAGCTAGCTAGCTATCGTTAGGCTGGGTGTTTTTAGCTAGCTACATAAATAGATACGCTAGCCTACTAGTCGTGTTATGGCTGACTTGTGATCGTTGCCCTTGCTAGTTTGATTGTATTGACATTCCCAGCCTTAGTTAACGTTCGTCCGTTTTTGTCCAAAATGTTGACTCGTTTAAACTGGAACAGGGCATCCCGAATGGCTGGAGGCAGCAGACAATGTACTAGGCCAGCTGCGATTTACAATCTAATAATATATTTTGGGACTACCAAAGCAATCTATTGGTGAATTATATTAATCATTGAACTGCATCCATCCATTCTACCAACAATGTTTTACTGTACGTCATGGAACTTTGACTCAAATATAACCTATTTTTAAAACCTCATATAAAGTCAGTTTAGTAGCATAAACTGGGAATTGGATATTTTTTGACTGATGTTATAATTGTCTGTTTGTTTCATATCTGCAAAGCAGTTAAAATGCTGCCAGTTCCACTTTAAATAATTCTACATATACTGTACAGTAAATCAAATCAAATTGTATTTGTCACATACACATGGTTAGCAGATGTTAATGCGAGTGTAGCGAAATGCTTGTGCTTCTAGTTCCGACAATGCAGTAATAACCAACTAGTAATCTAACCTAACAATTCCACAACTACTACCTTATACACACACAAGTGTAAAGGGATAAATAATATGTACATAAAGATATATGAATGACTGATGGTACAGAACGGCATAGGCAAGATGCAGTAGATGGTATAGTGTAGAGTATATACATATACATATGAGATGAGTAATGTAGGGTATATAAACATAAAGTGGCATAGTTTAAAGTGGCTAGTGGTCCATGTATTACATAAAGATGGCAAGATGCAGTAGATGATATAGAGTACAGTATATACATATACATAAGAGATGAGTAATGTAGGGTATGTAAACATAAAGTGGCATAGTTTAAAGTGGCTAGTGATACATGTATTACATAAAGATGGCAAGATGCAGTAGATGATATAGAGTACAGTATATACATATACATAAGAGATGAGTAATGTAGGGTATGTAAACATAAAGTGGCATAGTTTAAAGTGGCTAGTGGTCCATGTATTACATAAAGATGGCAAGATGCAGTAGATGATATAGAGTACAGTATATACATATACATATGAGATGAGTAATGTACAACAGTACAACACCCTTTTCTGTTTCCATCCTTGTAGTCACCTTTTAGTGTATTCTATCCTTGTAGTCACCTTTTAGTGTATTCTATCCTTGTAGTCACCTTTTAGTGTATTCTATCCTTGTAGTCACCTTTTAGTGTATTCTATCCTTGTAGTCACCTTTTAGTGTATTCTATTGTGTTCTATTTTATCTCCTTCTGGGAAGACCGTGACAGGAAGAGGTTGACTGCATGCTGATTGTTGAACTAACTCTTTCTGTGCTGAACAATTTCTTTACTAAACTATTTCTGTACTAAATAATTTCTGTGCTAAACCATTTCTGTGCTAAACCATTTCTGTGCTAAACCATTTCTGTGCTAAACCATTTCTGTGCTAAACCATTTCTGTGCTAAACCAGTTCTGTGCTAAACCATTTCTGTACTAAACCATTTCTGTGCTAAACCATTTCTGTGCTAAACCATTTCTGTACTAAATCATTTCTGTACTAAACCATTTCTGTGCTAAACCATTTCTGTGCTAAACCATTTCTGTGCTAAACCATTTCTGTGCTAAACCAGTTCTGTGCTAAACCATTTCTGTGCTAAACCAGTTCTGTGCTAAACCATTTCTGTATTAAACCATTTCTGTATTAAACTATTTCTGTATTAAACCATTTCTGTACTAAACCATTTCTGTACTAAACCATTTCTGTACTAAACCATTTCTGTGCTAAACCAGTTCTGTGCTAAACCATTTCTGTGCTAAACCATTTCTGTACTAAACAATCTAAAATGGTAAATGTACTATTGCTGTTTTTATTTGGTAAACTACTACTACACATGACCACGATCTGATAGAGGGAGAGTGATCAGTCATACTGTATTAGAAAGTTTCCCTTTTTATTTATCTGATCATTAAATATGAATTTAAACAAAACGATCTCATTAATAAACGTGTATTCTAATGAGACAGCTGTTGATTAGTGTTTTATACAGTACGGTGACTCTGTCACTCATCTGCATATTATTTGATAGTAAATTAATCATAATGAATTAACTATGACAAGTGATAATGGTGAAAAATAATAGCTAAGCGTCAGGGTGTTATTTAGTTGATTTTGTGTCCGGTGCACATGAGAACACGATTACTGTTCTCCTCCACTTCCAGCAACTGATTTGTTGAAAATTGAAAACTCAAGTGTTACCATTTGACCAATATCAACAAATATTGTATTTAGCGCTGTCCTTGACTTCTGCTCAGATTATCACTGGGATCCTGGCTGCGTTTGCTTGAAGGGATTCATATCTGATCAGTGACCTTGATATAGATAACACTTTTATTATTCTCTTGAGGACAAAAATAAACTTTGTTTCTCCATCTTTTTCTTTTGTTACATTTACAGTCTACACACATGGCATTTCTTTTTCCCACAGTAATTACATAGCAAGAATAAAGTCATTTGATATACATTACATCTGGATAGATAATAAGGATATATTGTGTTTTCAGTCATAACTACTATAGAACATGAGCTTTTGACCCCACCCCTCACCTACTCTCAGTCCATCCCACCTATCACCTTAACCCCACCCCTCAGCTACTCTCAGTCCATCCCACCTATCACCTTAACCCCACCCCTCAGCTTCTCAGTCCATCCCACCTATCACCTTAACCCCACCCCTCAGGTACTGTCAGTCCATCCCACCTATCACCTTAACCCCACCCCTCAGCTTCTCAGTCCATCCCACCTATCACTTAACCCCACCCCTCAGCTACTCTCAGTTCATCCCACCTATCACCTTAACCCCACCCCTCAGCTACTGTCAGTCCATCCCACCTATCAACTTAACCCCACCCCTCAGCTACTGTCAGTCCATCCCACCTATCACCTTAACCCCACCCCTCAGCTTCTCAGTCCATCCCACCTATCACCTTAACCCCACCCCTCAGCTTCTCAGTCCATCCCACCTATCACCTTAACCCCACCCCTCAGCTACTCTCAGTCCATCCCACCTATCACCTTAACCCCACCCCTCAGCTTCTCAGTCCATCCCACCTATCACCTTAACCCCACCCCTCAGCTACACTCAGTCCATCCCACCTATCACCTTAACCCCACCCCTCAGCTTCTCAGTCCATCCCACCTATCACCTTAACCCCACCCCTCAGCTACTCTCAGTTCATCCCACCTATCACCTTAACCCCACCCCTCAGCTTCTCAGTCCATCCCACCTATCACCTTAACCCCACCCCTCAGCTTCTCAGTCCATCCCACCTATCACCTTAACCCCACCCCTCAGCTTCTCAGTCCATCCCACCTATCACCTTAACCCCACCCCCCAGCTACTCTCAGTCCATCCCACCTATCACCTTAACCCCACCCCTCAGCTACTATCAGTCCATCCCACCTATCACCTTAACCCCACCCCTCAGCTTCTCAGTTCATCCCACCTATCACCTTAACCCCACCCCCAGCTACTCTCAGTCCATCCCACCTATCACCTTAACCCCACCCCTCAGCTTCTCAGTCCATCCTATCACCTTAACCCCACCCCTCAGCTGCTGTCAGTCCATCCCACCTATCACCTTAACCCCACCCCTCAGCTACTGTCAGTCCATCCCACCTATCACCTTAACCCCACCCCTCAGCTACTCTCAGTCCATCCCACCTATCACCTTAACCCCACCCCTCAGCTACTCTCAGTTCATCCCACCTATCACCTTAACCCCACCCCTCAGCTACTCTCAGTTCCTCCCACCTATCACCTTAACCCCACCCCTCAGCTTCTCAGTCCATCCCACCTATCACCTTAACCCCACCCCTCAGCTACTGTCAGTCCATCCCACCTATCACCTTAACCCCACCCCTCAGCTACTCTCAGTCCATCCTATCACCTTAACCCCACCCCTCAGCTACTCTCAGTCCATCCCACCTATCACCTTAACCCCACCCCTCAGCTGCTGTCAGTCCATCCCACCTATCACCTTAACCCCACCCCTCAGCTTCTCAGTCCATCCCACCTATAACCTTAACCCCACCCCTCAGCTACTCTCAGTCCATCCCACCTATCACCTTAACCCCACCCCTCAGCTTCTCAGGCCATCCCACCTATCACCTATCACCTTAACCCCACCCCTCAGCTACTATCAGTCCATCCCACCTATCACCTTAACCCCACCCCTCAGCTTCTCAGTCCATCCCACCTATCACCTTAACCCCACCCCTCAGCTTCTCAGTCCATCCCACCTATCACCTTAACCCCACCCCTCAGCTTCTCAGTCCATCCCACCTATAACCTTAACCCCACCCCTCAGCTACTCTCAGTCCATCCCACCTATCACCTTAACCCCACCCCTCAGCTTCTCAGGCCATCCCACCTATCACCTATCACCTTAACCCCACCCCTCAGCTACTATCAGTCCATCCCACCTATCACCTATCACCTTAACCCCACCCCTCAGCTACTCTCAGTTCATCCCACCTATCACCTTAACCCCACCCCTCAGCTTCTCAGTCCATCCCACCTATCACCTTAACCCCACCCCTCAGCTACTCTCAGTCCATCCCACCTATCACCTTAACCCCACCCCTCAGCTTCTCAGTCCATCCCACCTATCACCTATCACCTTAACCCCACCCCTCAGCTACTATCAGTCCATCCCACCTATCACCTATCACCTTAACCCCACCCCTCAGCTACTCTCAGTCCATCCCACCTATCACCTTAACCCCACCCCTCAGCTTCTCAGTCCATCCCACCTATCACCTATCACCTTAACCCCACCCCTCAGCTACTCTCAGTCCATCCCACCTATCACCTATCACCTTAACCCCACCCCTCAGCTACTATCAGTCCATCCCACCTATCACCTATCACCTTAACCCCACCCCTCAGCTTCTCAGTCCATCCCACCTATCACCTTAACCCCACCCCTCAGCTTCTCAGTCCATCCCACCTATCACCTTAACCCCACCCCTCAGCTACTCTCAGTCCATCCCACCTATCACCTTAACCCCACCCCTCAGCTTCTCAGTCCATCCCACCTATCACCTTAACCCCACCCCTCAGCTTCTCAGTCCATCCCACCTATCACCTATCACCTTAACCCCACCCCTCAGCTACTATCAGTCCATCCCACCTATCACCTATCACCTTAACCCCACCCCTCAGCTTCTCAGTCCATCCCACCTATCACCTTAACCCCACCCCTCAGCTTCTCAGTCCATCCCACCTATCACCTTAACCCCACCCCTCAGCTTCTCAGTCCATCCCACCTATCACCTATCACCTTAACCCCACCCCTCAGCTACTATCAGTCCATCCCACCTATCACCTATCACCTTAACCCCACCCCTCAGCTACTCTCAGTTCATCCCACCTATCACCTTAACCCCACCCCTCAGCTACTCTCAGTTCATCCCACCTATCACCTTAACCCCACCCCTCAGCTTCTCAGTCCATCCCACCTATCACCTTAACCCCACCCCTCAGCTTCTCAGTCCATCCCACCTATCACCTTAACCCCACCCCTCAGCTACTCTCAGTCCATCCCACCTATCACCTTAACCCCACCCCTCAGCTTCTCAGGCCATCCCACCTATCACCTATCACCTTAACCCCACCCCTCAGCTACTATCAGTCCATCCCACCTATCACCTATCACCTTAACCCCACCCCTCAGCTACTATCAGTCCATCCCACCTATCACCTATCACCTTAACCCCACCCCTCAGCTTCTCAGTCCATCCCACCTATCACCTTAACCCCACCCCTCAGCTACTCAGTTCATCCCCCCTATCACCTTAACCCCACCCCTCAGCTACTATCAGTCCATCCCACCTATCACCTTAACCCCACCCCTCAGCTACTCTCAGTTCATCCCACCTATCACCTTAACCCCACCCCTGCTACTCTCAGTCCATCCCACCTATCACCTTAACCCCACCCCTCAGCTTCTCAGTCCATCCCACCTATCACCTTAACCCCACCCCTCAGCTTCTCAGTCCATCCCACCTATCACCTTAACCCCACCCCTCAGCTACTCAGTTCATCCCCCCTATCACCTTAACCCCACCCCTCAGCTACTCTCAGTTCATCCCCCCTATCACCTTAACCCCACCCCTGCTACTCTCAGTCCATCCCACCTATCACCTTAACCCCACCCCTCAGCTACTCTCAGTTCATCCCACCTATCACTATAACCCCACCCCTCAGCTTCTCAGTACATTTTTACTAAAAGTTTTATATTATTGATTGTGACTCTTGAGTTTCCAAATCTCCCACCAGCGCTATCTGAACGTTTGATTTCAGATAAATGTTGACATTTTTTTCGGCCATTCCTGGAACCTGTGACCAGAATCAAGCGACATCGGCGGTCGAAAGCAACATAAGCGATCTAATGTCTCTTCGTAGCAAAATCTGCAGAGCTGAGAATTGGTTGTATGCCCCATATACATAACTTTGTGTTTGTGACATGAATTGTGTATAATCATTTAAATAAGAGTAAAACTCTTAACATTTTTTGAAGGAAGCGTATCGTGTGTTACTGCTACACCTGAAATCAGCCTCCTATATATATATATATATATAGGGCCTATAGGAATGTTGCCAAATCTATAGTAGAGCACTACATAGGGATAAGTGGGTGATTTCAGACTCCTATACTAACATGTCACCTCTCTCCCCTTCCTGTCATATACTGTAGTTTAGAGGCTTAACATCCTTAACTTCCTGTCAAATACTGTAGTTTAGAGGCTTAACATCCTTAACTTCCTGTCAAATACTGTAGTTTAAAGGCTTAACATCCTTAACTTCCTGTCATATACTGTAGTTTAGAGGCTTAACATCCTTAACTTCCTGTCAAATACTGTAGTTTAAAGGCTTAACATCCTTAACTTCCTGTCATATACTGTAGTTTAGAGGATTAACATTCCAGTCATACTTCCTGTGCAGTGGCCTATGTCTGGAAACGGCCACATAAACATCTATAGTGCTGAATTGCAATTCTATAAGTCAAAGGGTAAATCTTTAACGTGAGCCGGGCGATATATGAAACAGGAAGCTAAATCCTTAAAGTGGTAAATCTTTAACGTGAGCCGGGCGATATATGAAACAGGAAGCTAAATCCTTAAAGTGGTAAATCTTTAACGTGAGCCGGGCGATATATGAAACAGGAAGCTAAATCCTTAAAGTGGTAAATCTTTAACGTGAGCCGGGCGATATATGAAACAGGAAGCTAAATCCTTAAAGTGGAGCTGACGGTGTCTTAGCAACATGACATCTTATTAAAATCTGTTTATATACACTGCCAGGAAGAATTGCATTTCTTTCTTTCTTTATTTGTCTCCATTTTCTGACAAGCAGAGGGCACATAGATATGGTAATTTTTACGTTTTAATAGAATGTTTGGGAATTACGTATACTAAAGCATTTTGGGAAATTCTATAGCAGTATAGAGTAGGAAAGTTGCAGTGTCTCTTGGACAATTAATAGACACTGCAGTAAATAAAACCTAATATAATGTCTCGTCCAGGACCGGAGTCTAGGTACACAGACCGGTGCGCCATAGCCAATCAGAGGTACAGTAGGCCTTTATGCAAATAAGCCATTTGCCACAAGGGTCTGTCATCGTTCACTTTGAACTGGACTGTGTGTTTACAGGCAGTAAGACCATATACTATAGTAGTCCAATCACCTCTCTCTCTCTCTCTCTCTCTCTCTCTCTCTCTCTCTCCACCATATACTATAGTAGTCCAATCACCTCTCTCTCTCTCTCCACCATATACTGTAGTAGTCCAATCACCTCTCTCTCTCTCCACCATATACTGTAGTAGTCCAATCACCTCTCTCTCTCTCTCTCTCCACCATATACTATAGTAGTCCAATCACCTCTCTCTCTCTCTCTCCACCATATACTGTAGTAGTCCAATCACCTCTCTCTCTCTCTCTCCACCATATACTGTAGTAGTCCAATCACCTCTCTCTCTCTCTCTCCACCATATACTGTAGTAGTCCAATCACCTCTCTCTCTCTCTCTCTCCACCATATACTATAGTAGTCCAATCACCTCTCTCTCTCTCCACCATATACTGTAGTAGTCCAATCACCTCTCTCTCTCTCTCTCCACCATATACTGTAGTAGTCCAATCACCTCTCTCTCTCTCTCTCCACCATATACTGTAGTAGTCCAATCACCTCTCTCTCTCTCTCTCTCCACCATATACTGTAGTAGTCCAATCACCTCTCTCTCTCTCTCTCTCCACCATATACTGTAGTAGTCCAATCACCTCTCTCTCTCTCTCTCTCTCCACCATATACTGTAGTAGTCCAATCACCTCTCTCTCTCTCTCTCTCCACCATATACTATAGTAGTCCAATCACCTCTCTCTCTCTCTCTCCACCATATACTGTAGTAGTCCAATCACCTCTCTCTCTCTCCACCATATACTGTAGTAGTCCAATCACCTCTCTCTCTCTCTCCACCATATACTATAGTAGTCCAATCACCTCTCTCTCTCTCTCTCCACCATATACTGTAGTAGTCCAATCACCTCTCTCTCTCTCTCTCCACCATATACTGTAGTAGTCCAATCACCTCTCTCTCTCTCTCTCTCCACCATATACTATAGTAGTCCAATCACCTCTCTCTCTCTCTCTCCACCATATACTGTAGTAGTCCAATCACCTCTCTCTCTCTCTCTCTCCACCATATACTATAGTAGTCCAATCACCTCTCTCTCTCTCCACCATATACTATAGTAGTCCAATCACCTCTCTCTCTCTCTCCACCATATACTGTAGTAGTCCAATCACCTTTCTCTCTCTCTCCACCATATACTGTAGTAGTCCAATCACCTCTCTCTCTCTCCACCATATACTGTAGTAGTCCAATCACCTCTCTCTCTCTCTCTCTCTCCACCATATACTATAGTAGTCCAATCACCTCTCTCTCTCTCTCCACCATATACTATAGTAGTCCAATCACCTCTCTCTCTCTCTCTCCACCATATACTGTAGTAGTCCAATCACCTCTCTCTCTCTCTCTCCACCATATACTATAGTAGTCCAATCACCTCTCTCTCTCTCTCTCTCTCTCCACCATATACTATAGTAGTCCAATCACCTCTCTCTCTCTCTCCACCATATACTGTAGTAGTCCAATCACCTCTCTCTCTCTCTCCACCATATACTATAGTAGTCCAATCACCTCTCTCTATCCACCATATACTGTAGTAGTCCAATCACCTCTCTCTCTCTCTCTCCACCATATACTGTAGTAGTCCAATCACCTCTCTCTCTCTCTCTCCACCATATACTGTAGTAGTCCAATCACCTCTCTCTCTCTCTCCACCATATACTGTAGTAGTCCAATCACCTCTCTCTCTCTCTCTCCACCATATACTGTAGTAGTCCAATCACCTCTCTCTCTCTCTCTCCACCATATACTGTAGTAGTCCAATCACCTCTCTCTCTCTCTCCACCATATACTGTAGTAGTCCAATCACCTCTCTCTCTCTCTCTCCACCATATACTGTAGTAGTCCAATCACTTCTCTCTCTCTCTCTCCACCATATACTGTAGTAGTCCAATCACCTCTCTCTCTCTCTCTCTCTCCACCATATACTGTAGTAGTCCAATCACCTCTCTCTCTCTCTCTCTCTCTCCACCATATACTGTAGTAGTCCAATCACCTCTCTCTCTCTCTCTCCACCATATACTGTAGTAGTCCAATCACCTCTCTCTCTCTCTCCACCATATACTGTAGTAGTCCAATCACCTCTCTCTCTCTCTCCACCATATACTGTAGTAGTCCAATCACCTCTCTCTCTCTCTCTCCACCATATACTGTAGTAGTCCAATCACCTCTCTCTCTCTCTCTCCACCATATACTGTAGTAGTCCAATCACCTCTCTCTCTCTCTCCACCATATACTGTAGTAGTCCAATCACCTCTCTCTCTCTCTCTCCACCATATACTGTAGTAGTCCAATCACCTCTCTCTCTCTCTCTCCACCATATACTGTAGTAGTCCAATCACCTCTCTCTCTCTCTCTCTCTCCACCATATACTGTAGTAGTCCAATCACCTCTCTCTCTCTCTCTCTCTCCACCATATACTGTAGTAGTCCAATCACCTCTCTCTCTCTCTCTCTCCACCATATACTGTAGTAGTCCAATCACCTCTCTCTCTCTCCACCATATACTGTAGTAGTCCAATCACCTCTCTCTCTCTCCACCATATACTGTAGTAGTCCAATCACCTCTCTCTCTCTCCACCATATACTATAGTAGTCCAATCACCTCTCTCTCTCTCTCTCTCTCTCTCTCCACCATATACTGTAGTAGTCCAATCACCTCTCTCTCTCTCTCCACCATATACTGTAGTAGTCCAATCACCTCTCTCTCTCTCTCCACCATATACTGTAGTAGTCCAATCACCTCTCTCTCTCTCTCTCTCTCTCTCTCTCTCCACCATATACTGTAGTAGTCCAATCACCTCTCTCTCTCTCTCCACCATATACTATAGTAGTCCAATCACCTCTCTCTCTCTCCACCATATACTGTAGTAGTCCAATCACCTCTCTCTCTCTCTCTCTCCACCATATACTGTAGTAGTCCAATCACCTCTCTCTCTCTCTCCACCATATACTGTAGTAGTCCAATCACCTCTCTCTCTCTCTCTCTCCACCATATACTGTAGTAGTCCAATCACCTCTCTCTCTCTCTCCACCATATACTATAGTAGTCCAATCACCTCTCTCTCTCTCTCTCCACCATATACTGTAGTAGTCCAATCACCTCTCTCTCTCTCTCCACCATATACTGTAGTAGTCCAATCACCTCTCTCTCTCTCTCCACCATATACTGTAGTAGTCCAATCACCTCTCTCTCTCTCTCCACCATATACTGTAGTAGTCCAATCACCTCTCTCTCTCTCTCCACCATATACTGTAGTAGTCCAATCACCTCTCTCTCTCTCCACCATATACTGTAGTAGGAGGGATATGTATGTTATGGATGTAGTTAAGCTTGGTGAAGGAAAGACGGACCACATGTTGGCAGGCACTGATAACAGATGAGTTTTAGTGAGGAACGGGTGGGCCCAGGTCAGGTCAGGTCACGTTAAGGGAGAAGGAACAGTTTGTTGCCCACTTAACTTCCTGCCTGGTAATAAATATGTAATGTTTAGAGAGAAGGAGACTCCCAAATTGAGGTATATATTTTACCGCTGGTGGAAATATCTCTTTGTCTTATGCAGCTGTATGACCCAATGGGTGAATAAACTTGGTTAATTTAGAACCTGACACCAGTAAGCACTGATGAATATTTAAAGTGTAGCAGGAAGTGAATTGGTTAGAGTTCCCCGAGGTTCCAGCTGTTGCATCATGGGAGATCAGTGATGTTGTGATGTAACAGAGCTGTTGATCATCCTCATCCCCCTCCCAAATAGTACCCTATTCCCTATATAGTGCACCAGGAACCCGAATAGGGAACAGGGTGCATCTTGGGACTCAGGCCCTGTCTCCTGCTGGAGATGAAAGAGACACCTTGGGGAGGGGAGGTTCCCTGCGTGGTTCCGTCTCTGATGTCATCATCTGGTGTCCTCTTCCCAGCCAGATACTTTCTCTCTCCCTCTGTCTCTCTCTCTCTCTCTCTTTCTCTCTCTCTCTTTCTCTTTCTCTCTCTCTTTCTCTCTCTCTCTTTCTCTTTCTCTCTTTCTTTTTCTCTCTTTCTCTCTTCTTTCTTTCTTTCTTTCTTTCTTTCTTTCTCTCTCTCTCTCTCTCTCTCTCTCTCAATTAACAGTAAACATTACACTCACAGAAGTTCCAAAATAATAAAGACATTTTAGGGGCTCCTGAGTGGTGCAGTGGTCTAAGACACTGCATCTCAGTGCAAGAAGCGTCCCTGGTTCGAATCCAGGCTGTATCACATCCGGCTGTGATTGGGAGTCCCATAGGCCGGCGCATAATTGGCCCAGAGTCGTCCGGATTTGGTCGGAGTAGGCCGTCATCGTAAATAAGAATTTGTTCTTAACTGACTTGCCTAGTTAAATAATTAAAAAAGTCAGTATGTATATACAGTGGGGAGGTTTTCCTACTTACAAAGCATGTAGAGGTCTGTAATTTGTATCCTAGGTACACTTCAACTGTGAGAAAAGGAATCTAAAACAAAAATCCAGAAAATCAGATTGTATGATTTTTAAGTCATTCATTTGCATTTTATCCATAGACTCTAAACACTTAAGGTCCCCACAGACTAGTACATGTCCCTGGGCCTGGAAATGATTGATTTCCCCCTCCAGGATGGAGAAGCTGTCTTCATTAAAGTATGGGGATTCTAGTGGGGAGATATAGGAAGCCACAGGAGGAATTTTTCTCTGTTAAGATCATTTCATTTTGAGTTTCTAGGCAAATGTAAAATATTCCAGTTTTGATTAATTTAATAGAGTGATCAATACCAAATGAACATACCCCCTGAAGTCCCTTCTCTGTTTCCCACCTGGTAGTGTGGTGGATGGGACTACCAGCTCTCTGTAACCTAGAGGTCAACCAGTGGGTCCGTCTCCTCTATACCACCCACCTGGTAGTTTGGTGGATGGGACTACCAGCTCTCTGTAACCTAGAGGACAACCAGTGGGTCCGTCTCCTCTATACCACCCACCTGGTAGTGTGGTGGATGGGACTACCAGCTCTCTGTAACCTAGAGGACAACCAGTGGGTCCATCTCCTCTATACCACACACCTGGTAGTTTGGTGGATGGGACTACCAGCGCGCTGTAACCTAGAGGGCAACCAGTGGGTCCATCTCCTCTGTACCATGTTTCTTGTAGGGTGACAATGTCTTTTTTTCTGATTTTAGGTTCCTGCTCTTTAGGCCAAAGGCAGATAACAGGCCTTGGATATTCCAGGATGAGATAGTGAAGGCTTTGTGTTCCATAAAGTGTCCAATGTTGTTGGTCGTGGTTTGGCCTCAGGCCAGAAAGTGTGAGCAGAGCCTGCTGAGCATCTGATACATGCCATTGGCTTGGGCGAGTGTAAGAGTGGGGGTTGGGCCTGTTTGCCCGTTCACGGCCTGGGTGTATGTGTGACTTCCATGTTGAGGCCCTCTTTGCAGGAGTGGGGGGCATGGGGTGGGCAGGAGGGGCATGGGGTGGGCAGGAGGGGCATGGGGTGGGCAGGAGGGGCATGGGGTGGGCAGGAGGGGCATAGGTCTGATCTGAGGCGGCCTAAATGGGGTGTGGGTATGGTTGACTTGGGGGGGTGTTGATTGGTTGGGGTGGGGGTGGGGATGTGGATGGTGGTGTTGTAGTCTGGATGTAGGTCCTCTATGTGTAGGTCCGGGGAGGGAGGGGGGGTCCCGCAGGTCTGGGAGAGTGTCTTGCTGGTCTGGGCGGGGTGTCTATTGATCTGTTGCTCCTGTGTGAAGTGTTGGGTCTGCGTTTTGAGAGCGATGTCCTTTAGGGTCCGGGCGAAGGTGGGCACTGCTGCCTTGTAGAGGTGGACCTGGTCATAAAGGTGGGCTCTGCTGCCTTGTAGAGGTGGACCTGGTCATAAAGGTGGGCTCTGCTGCCTTGTAGAGGTGGACCTGGTCATAAAGGTGGGCTCTGCTGCCTTGTAGAGGTGGACCTGGTCATAAAGGTGGGCTCTGCTGCCTTGTAGAGGTGGACCTGGTCATAAAGGTGGGCTCTGCTGCCTTGTAGAGGTGGACCTGGTCATAAAGGTGGGCTCTGCTGCCTTGTAGAGGTGGACCTGGTCATAAAGGTGGGCTCTGCTGCCTTGTAGAGGTGGACCTGGTCATAAAGGTGGGCTCTGCTGCCTTGTAGAGGTGGACCTGGTCATAAAGGTGGGCTCTGCTGCCTTGTAGAGGTGGACCTGGTCAGAAAGGTGGGCTCTGCTGCCTTGTAGAGGTGGACCTGGTCATAAAGGTGGGCTCTGCTGCCTTGTAGGGGTGGACCTGGTCATAAAGGCTGTTCAAGTCCAGGGTTCCATGTCATTGGATTTAGGTAAAAATTTGGGTGGAAAAAAGACTAAATTCCCATTACGTTGATGACTTCTTGCAAATTCAATCAGTTTTCCGCTTTGATTCAACGTCGTCACATGATGTGGAAACAACGTTGATTCAACTAGTTTTTGCCCAGTGGGCCCCCATGTCTCTTCCCACCACCCCCCTGTCTCTTCCCACCACCCCCTGTCTCTTCCCACCACCCCTGTCTCTTCCCACCACCCCTGTCTCTTCCCACCACCCCCTGTCTCTTCCCACCACCCCTGTCTCTTCCCACCACCCCCTGTCTCTTCCCACCACCCCCTGTCTCTTCCCACCACCCCTGTCTCTTCCCACCACCCCTGTCTCTTCCCACCACCCCCTGTCTCTTCCCACCACCCCTGTCTCTTCCCACCACCCCCTGTCTCTTCCCACCACCCCCTGTCTCTTCCCACCACCCCCTGTCTCTTCCCACCACCCCCCTGTCTCTTCCCACCACCCCCCTGTCTCTTCCCACCACCCCCTGTCTCTTCCCACCACCCATGTCTCTTCCCACCACCCCCTGTCTCTTCCCACCAACCCCTGTCTCTTCCCACCACCCCCTGTCTCTTCCCACCACCCCCTGTCTCTTCCCACCACCCCCTGTCTCTTCCCACCACCCCTGTCTCTTCCCACCACCCCTGTCTCTTCCCACCACCCCCTGTCTCTTCCCACCACCCCCCTGTCTCTTCCCACCACCCCCCTGTCTCTTCCCACCACCCTCTTTTTGTAGAATAATATACCTGTAGAGTAACCTATTGTAGAATATTTGTTGGACTCCTGGCTGACTCCTGGCTGACTCCTGGCTGACTCCTGGCTGACTCCTGGCTGACTCCTGGCTGACTCCTGGTTGACTCCTGGTTGACTCCTGGCTGACTCCTGGCTGACTCCTGGCTGACTCCTGGCTGACTCCTGGTTGACTCCTGGTTGACTCCTGGCTGACTCCTGGCTGACTCCTGGTTGACTCCTGGTTGATTCCTGGCTGACTCCTGGCTGACTCCTGGCTGACTCCTGGCTGACTCCTGGCTGACTCCTGGCTGACTCCTGGCTGACTCCTGGTTGACTCCTGGTTGACTCCTGGCTGACTCCTGGCTGACTCCTGGTTGACTCCTGGCTGACTCCTGGTTGACTCCTGGTTGACTCCTGGTTGACTCCTGGCTGATGTTCTGAAAGAGCTGCAAAATCTGGATCCCTACAAATCAGCTGGGCTAGACAATCTGGACCCTCTCTTTCTAAAATTATCTGCCAAAATTGTTGCAACCCCTATTACTAGCCTGTTCAACCTCTCTTTCATACTGTCTGAGATCCCCAAAGATTAGAAAGCTGCCGCGGTCATCCCCCTCTTCAAACGGGGAAACACTTTAGACCCAAACTGTTCTAGACCTATATCCATCCTGCTCTGCCTTTCTAAACTCTTCGAAAGCCAAGTTAACAAACAGATTACCGACCATTTCGAATCCCATTGTACCTTCTCCACTATGCAATCTGGTTTCCGAGCTGGTCACGGGTGCACCTCAACCACGCTCAAGGTTCTAAACGATATCATAACCACAATAGATAAAAGACAGTACTGTGCAGCCGTCTTCATCGACCTGGCCAAGGCTTTCGACTCTGTCAATCACCGCATTCTTATCGGCGGACTCAATAGCCTTGGTTTCTCAAATGACTGCCTCGCCTGGTTCACCAACTACTTCTCTGATAGAGTTCAGTGTGTCAAATAGGAGGGCCTGTTGTCCGGACCTCTGGTAGTCTCTATGGGGGTGCCACAGGGTTCAATTCTCGGGCCGACTCTTTTCTCTGCATATATCAATGTTGTTGCTCTTGCTGCTGGTGATTCTCTGATCTACCTCTACGCAGACGACACCATTCTGTATACTTCTGGCCCTTCTTTGGACACTGTGTTAACAAACCTCCAAATGAGCTTCAGTGCCATACAACTCTCCTTCTGTGGCCTCCAACTGCTCTTAAATGCTCGTAAAACTAAATGCATGCTTTTCAACCGATTGTTGCTCGCACCCGCCCGTCCGACTAGCATCACTACTCTGGACGGTTCTGACTTAGAATATGTGGACAAATAAATATTCATCGCCAAACCCACTGGCTCCAGGTCATCTATAAGTCTTTGCTAGGTAAAGCCCCGCCTTATCTCAGCTCACAGGTCACCATAGCAACACCCCAGTATCTCTACTTGCACATCATCATCTGCACATCCATCACTCAAGTATTAATGCTAAATTGTAATTATTTTGCCTCTATGGCCTATTGCCTTACCTCCCTACTCTTCTACATTTACACACACTGTATATTGATTTTTCTATTGTGTTATTGACTGTACGTTTGTTTGTGTAACTCTGTGTTATTGTTTTTGTCGCACTGCTTTGCTTTATCTTGGCCAGGTCGCAGTTGTAAATAAGAAATTGTTCTCAACTAGCTTACCTGGTTAAATAAAGGTAAAATAAATCAAATATAAAATAAAAAGGGGCAGGATTAGAAGGGCAAATGTCTTTGAGGGATTTCAGTAGGGGGCAGTATTCACCTTTAGCCGCACAGTAACCTAACCTTATGATGATGTCATATAGCCCCCTTGTCTTTCATTGGCTACTTACAGTATTGCATATGCCTCAATATTATTTTGTAATTGGCAGAAATTAGAAAAAGGGTATCAGTTAGTGAACAGGAAATGCAGAAACATTGAAGGTCGAGCTCGTTGTTCCGTTATTATCTGTAAGCCGTAGTAGCCAGTGTGTTGTCAACCAATCAATGTTGCTCTTACTGTGTATTCTGTGAAAACACTGGAAACTATTTGTTCGAAAGATGTTAAAATCGAGTACACATGAAAACATGATTAGATGTAGATATTGGCTACTCATATTGCGTGCCTCATTCTGTTTACTATTTTGATTTACTGTAGTATTCAGAGCATAATGTGTAGAATGTCTCAATGTGTCCTGACTGTATAAATAATGGGAATTATTTGCTTGAAAACGTTAAAGAGACGTCCTCAACAGTACACGGCTAACTACCAGGAAGTTTGAAAAGACGGGCTGAGTGGGCGGGGAACCTTATATTCATGAGCTCGTCTTGAAAACGCCGATGTCAAGCAACTTGGACGCAGTGACCAGTGTGTCACTAATTTGGTGAATCACAAAATGAACTCAAACAACATTGAAATTGCATAATTTATATATATATATGTATATACTTCTCCTGTTTGGTATGTCTCTTGTGATGCGGTGCACAGCAGCACTGACGGATGTGTTGACATGACAACTGAGTCAGAGTTTTGAACGACCATTCTCCACCTTTTGTTCCATGCTAGCTGAAGACCTAGCTAGCCAGTAACTAGCTAACACCAGACACAGATGAAGACCTAGCTAGCCAGTAACTAGCTAACACCAGACACAGATGAAGACCTAGCTAGCCAATAACTAGCTAACACCAGACACAGATGAAGACCTAGCTAGCCAGTAACTAGCTAACACCAGACACAGATGAAGACCTAGCTAGCCAGTAACTAGCTAACACCAGACACAGATGAAGACCTAGCTAGCCAATAACTAGCTAACACCAGACACAGATGAAGACCTAGCTAGCCAGTAACTAGCTAACACCAGACACAGATGAAGACCTAGCTAGCCAGTAACTAGCTAACACCAGACACAGATGAAGACCTAGCTAGCCAGTAACTAGCTAACACCAGACAGATGAAGACCTAGCTAGCCAGTAACTAGCTAACACCAGACACAGATGAAGACCTAGCTAGCCAGTAACTAGCTAACACCAGACACAGATGAAGACCGAGCTAGCCAGTAACTAGCTAACACCAGACACAGATGAAGACCTAGCTAGCCAGTAACTAGCTAACACCAGACACAGATGAAGACCTAGCTAGCCAGTAACTAGCTAACACCAGACACAGATGAAAGGGGAAACATATAAGTATCTTCGTCATAGATGAATAGGGTAAACTTTTAAATTATATTTTCTGACACCCTACAGTTAAATGTTGGCACCAGTAGAGTAGCTATCTAGCTACATAAACCAAGCCCCTCTGGAAACACGCCTTCTCCGATGTTGATATTCAAGGCGGTACTTATTAGACATTGTTTTCCTGCTCTGTGGGCAGTAGGCACAGTCCACACTGTACGCCATAGACTACATAGCTACACTCTTTTAAAAAAGGTGCTATCTAGAACCTAAACGGGTTCTTCAGACTGTTCCCATAAGAGAACCCTTTGAAGAAACCAATTTGGTTCCAGGTAGAACCCTCTTGGGTTCCAGGTAAGAACCCTTTTGGAATCCAGGTAAGAACCTTTTCCACAGTTCTACATGGAACCCAAAAGGGTTCTACCTAGGAACCAAAACGTTTTTTAACTGGAACCAAAAAGGTTATCCTATGGGGACAGACGAATAACCCTACAAATATAGCTGTGTTTACTGTGAGCGTGGGCGAACCAACACACACGCACACACACACGGAATCAATGCGATGCCCCCCCCCCCCCCCCCCCCCACAAAAAAAGTGGCTGATCCTTTTCAGCATGGATAACTGCATGTGTGGATTTTTTAATGAGGGTCAGATAGTCCTGCAATATGCGTATGTGTGTCCAATCAATGGCAAGTTAAAGTGATACTGCCTGTGTCCAGATCAGTGTTGTGCACTAGGAGACTGGACCAAGTGAGCTCTAATAGGTGATGATTACAATGTTGTCTCGTCCGTCGTCAAGCTGCAAATGACCGGACCAAGGTGCAGCGTGGTGAACGTAAATTAAGAAAAATGTATGTAAATGTCGCCAACAAAACAAGAAACAAAGAAACGACCGTGAAGCTTACTAGGGCTATAGTGCCACTAACAAAGTCAACTACCCACAAACACCAAAGGAAAAAAAGCTGCCTAAGTATGGTTCCCAATCAGAGACAACGATAGACAGCTGTCCCTGATTGAGAACCATACCCGGCCAAAACATAGAAACAAAGAACATAGAATGCCCACCCCAAATCACACCCTGACCAAACCAAATAGAGACATAAAACGGCTCTCTAAGGTCAGGGCGTGACAGATCCGGAATAAACAGAATGACTGATACGCTACATATTCACGTTGTCATGGCAAATGTGCGTAACGAAAACATGCATGACTACAAATGAGGTTTTGAAGTTTTTTACAGTAAGTGCTCTGCGTTGCTCTCACGCAGCCTTGCTGAGGAGTGATGTTGTACCTCACGTCTGTCTCATTGTCGTTTTATTAATCCGATGCGCTCCATGGTTCTGTATGCGTGTCGTGTTTCTGTGTGTGTGGCCTCTTCTGTCTCCGTTCAACTAGGGGAAGCCTTTTCAGCATTTTAATCTATTGGATCCATGTATTTATTTGTTTATTTTATATAGCTAGATTACGACAGGATGCTATTGTGCTGTCATATGTATGACCCCTGACCCCCCCAGTAACCCCACAACAGTAACCCCTAGTAACCCCCCAGTAACCCCACCCCAGCAACCCCACAACAGAACCCACCCAGTAACCCCACACCAGAACCCCTAGTAACCCCAACCAGTAACCCCTAGTAACCCCACCCAGTAACCCCACACCAGAACCCCCAGTAACCCCACACCAGAACCCCTAGTAACCCCACCCAGTAACCCCCAGTAACCCCACAACAGAACCCCCAGTAACCCCACAACAGAACCCCCAGTAACCCCACAACAGAACCCCCAGTAGCCCCACCCAGTAACCCCACCCAGTAACCCCACACCAGAACCCCCAGTAACCCCACACCAGAACCCCCAGTAACCCCACAACAGAACCCCCCCAGTAACCCCACACCAGAACCCCCAGTAACCCCACACCAGAACCCCCAGAACCCACCCAGTAACCCCACACCAGAACCCACCCAGTAACCCCACACCAGAACCCACCCAGTAACCCCACACCAGAACCCCCAGTAACCCCACACCAGAACCCCCAGAACACACCCAGTAACCCCACACCAGAACCCACCCAGTAACCCCACACCAGAACCCCCAGTAACCCCACACCAGAACCCCCAGTAACCCCACACCAGATCCCCCAGTAACCCCACACCAGAACCCCCAGTAACCCCACAACAGAACCCACCCAGTAACCCCCCAGTAACCCCACACCAGATCCCCCAGTAACCCCACACCAGAACCCCCAGTAACCCCACAACAGAACCCACCCAGTAACCCCCCAGTAACCCCACACCAGAACCCCTAGTAACCCCCCCAGTAACCCGACAACAGAACCCACCCAGTAACCCCACACCAGAACCCCCCAGTAACCCCACACCAGAACCCACCCAGTAACCCCACACCAGAACCCACCCAGTAACCCCCCAGTAACCCCACACCAGAACCCACCCAGTAACCCCACACCAGAACTCACCCAGTAACCCCCCAGTAACCCCACACCAGAACCCCTAGTAACCCCCCCAGTAACCCCACACCAGAACCCACCCAGTAACCCCACCCCAGAACCCCCCAGTAACCCCACACCAGAACCCCTAGTAACCCCACCCCAGTAACCCCACACCAGATCCCCCAGTAACCCCACCCAGTAACCCCACACCAGAACCCCTAGTAACCCCCCCAGTAACCCCATAACAGAACCCACCCAGTAACCCCACACCAGAACCCACCCAGTAACCCCCCAGTAACCCCACACCAGAACCCACCCAGTAACCCCACACCATAACTCACCCAGTAACCCCCCAGTAACCCCACACCAGAACCCCTAGTAACCCCCCCAGTAACCCTACAACAGAACCCACCCAGTAACCCCACACCAGAACCCCCCAGTAACCCCACACCAGAACCCCTAGTAACCCCACCCCAGTAACCCCACACCAGATCCCCCAGTAACCCCACCCAGTAACCCCACACCAGAACCCCTAGTAACCCCCCCAGTAACCCCATAACAGAACCCACCCAGTAACCCCACACCAGAACCCCCTAGTAACCCCACACCAGAACCCCTAGTAACCCCACAACAGAAGCCACCCAGTAGCCCCACACCAGAACCCCCCAGTAGCCCCACACCAGATCCCCCAGTAACACCACCCAGTAACCCCACACCAGAACCCCTAGTAACCCCACCCCAGTAGCCCCACACCAGAACCCCCAGTAACCCCACACCAGAACCCCCTAGTAACCCACCACCAGATCCCCCAGTAACCCCACACCAGATCCCCTAGTAACCCCACACCAGAACCCTCTCAGTAACCGCACACAAGAACCCACCCAGTAACCCCACACCAGATCCCCCAGTAACCCCACACCAGATCCCCCAGTAACCCCACACCAGATCCCCCAGTAACCCCACCCAGTAACCCCACACCAGAACCCACCCAGTAACCCCACACCAGAACCCACCCAGTAGCCCCACACCATATCCCCCAGTAACCCCACACCAGATCCCCCAGTAACCCCACACCAGATCCCCCAGTAACCCCACACCAGAACCCACCCAGTAACCCCACACAAGAACCCACCCAGTAACCCCACACCAGAACCCCCAGAACCCACCCAGTAACCCCACACCAGAACCCCCAGAACCCACCCAGTAACACCACACCAGATCCCCCAGTAACCCCACACCAGAACCCCCCAGTAACCCCACACCAGAACCCACCCAGTAACCCCACACCAGATCCCCCATTAACCACACCAGAAACCCCCAGTAACCCCACACCAGAACCCACCCAGTAACCCCACACCAGAACCCACCCAGTAACCCCACACCAGAACCCCCAGTAATCCCACACCAGAACCCCCAGAACCCGCCCAGTAACCCCACACCAGAACCCCCTCAGTAACCCCACCCAGTAACCCCACACCAGAACCCCCCCCCCCCAGTAACCCCACACCAGAACCCCCTCAGAACCCCACACCAGAACCCACCCAGTAACCCCACACCAGATCCCCCAGTAACCCCACACCAGAACCCCCAGAACCCACCCAGTAACTCCACACCAGAACCCACCCAGTAACCCCACACCAGAACCCCCTCCCAGTAACCCCACACCAGAACCCCCTCAGAACCCCACACCAGATCCCCCAGTAACCCCACACCAGATCCCCCAGTAACCCCACACCGGATCCCCCAGTAACCCCACACCAGAACCCCCTCAGTAACCCCACACCAGAACCCACCCAGTAACCCCACACCAGAACCCCCCCCCCCCAGTAACCCCACACCAGAACCCCCTCAGAACCCCACACCAGAACCCACCCAGTAACCCCACACCAGATCCCCCAGTAACCCCACACAGATCCCCCAGTAACCCCACACCAGACCCCCAGAACCCACCCAGTAACCCCACACCAGAACCCACCCAGTAACCCCACACCAGAACCCCCCCCCAGTAACCCCACACCAGAACACACCCAGTAACCCCACACCAGATTCCCCAGTAACCCCACACCAGAACCCCCAGAACCGACCCAGTAACCCCACACCAGAACCGACCCAGTAACCCCACACCAGAACCCCCAGTAACCCCACACCAGAACCCCCAGTAACCCCACACCAGAACCCACTCAGTAACCCCACACCAGATCCCCCAGTAACCCCACACCAGAACCCACTCCGTAACCCCACACCAGAACACACCCAGTAACCCCACACCAGATCCCCCAGTAACCCCACACCAGAACCCCCAGAACCCACCCAGTAACCCCACACCAGAACCCCCAGTAACCCCACACCAGAACCCCCAGTAACCCCACACCAGATCCCCCAGTAACCCCACACCAGAACCCCCAGTAACCCCACACCAGAACCCCCAGTAACCCCACACCAGAACCCACCCAATAACCCCACACCAGAACCCCCAGTAACCCCACACCAGAACCCCCAGTAACCCCACACCAGAACCCACCCAGTAACCCCACACCAGAACCCACCCAGTAACCCCACACCAGAACCCCCTCAGTAACCCCACACCAGATCCCCCAGTAACCCCACACCAGAACCCACCCAGTAACCCCACACCAGAACCCACCCAGTAACCCCACACCAGATCCCCCAGTAACCCCACACCAGAACCCCCAGTAACCCCACACCAGATCCCCCAGTAACCCCACACCAGAACCCCCAGTAACCCCACACCAGATCCCCCAGTAACCCCACACCAGAACCCCCAGTAACCCCACACCAGATCCCCCAGTAACCCCACGCCAGATCCCCCAGTAACCCCACACCAGAACCCCCAGTAACCCCACACCAGATCCCCCAGTAACCCCACACCAGAACCCACCCAGTAACCCCACACCAGAATCCCCAGAACCCACCCAGTAACCCCACACCAGAACCCCCAGTAACCCCACACCAGAACCCACCCAGTAACCCCACACCAGAACCCACCCAGTAACCCCACACCAGAACCCACCCAGTAACCCCACACCAGAACCCACCCAGTAACCCCACACCAGAACCCACCCAGTAACCCCACACCAGATCCCCCAGTAACCCCACACCAGAACCCACCCAGTAACCCCACACCAGAACACACCCAGTAACCCCACACCAGATCCCCCAGTAACCCCACACCAGAACACACCCAGTAACCCCACACCAGATCCCCCAGTAACCCCACACCAGATCCCCCAGTAACCCCACACCAGAACCCCCCAGTAACCCCACACCAGAACCCCCCAGTAACCCCACACCAGATCCCCCAGTAACCCCACACCAGATCCCCCATTAACCCCACACCAGATCCCCCAGTAACCCCACACCAGAACCCCCAGTAACCCCACACCAGAACCCCCAGTAACCCCACACCAGAACCCCCAGTAACCCCACACCAGAACCCCCAGTAACCCCACACCAGAACCCCCAGTAACCCCACACCAGAACCCCCAGTAACCCCACACCAGAACCCACCCAGTAACCCCACACCAGAACCCCCAGTAACCCCACACCAGAACCCCCAGTAACCCCACACCAGAACCCCCAGTAACCCCACACCAGAACCCCCAGTAACCCCACACCAGAACCCCCAGTAACCCCACACCAGAACCCCCAGTAACCCCACACCAGAACCCCCCAGTAACCCCACACCAGATCCCCCAGTAACCCCACACCAGAACCCACCCAGTAACCCCACACCAGATCCCCCACCCCCAGTAACCCCACACCAGATCCCCCTCAGTAACCCCACACCAGATCCCCCAGTAACCCCACACCAGATCCCCCAGTAACCCCACACCAGAACCCCCTCAGTAACCCCACACCAGATCCCCCAGTAACCCCACACCAGATCCCCCAGTAACCCCACACCAGATCCCCCAGTAACCCCACACCAGATCCCCCAGTAACCCCACACCAGAACCCACCCAGTAACCCCACACCAGAACCCACCCAGTAACCCCACACCAGATCCCCCAGTAACCCCACACCAGATCCCCCAGTAACCCCACACCAGATCCCCCAGTAACCCCACACCAGATCCCCCAGTAACCCCACACCAGAGTCATATATAAATAGGTATAGATACAGTATATGGCATACACACAGCCTAGATAGTTTGTGTGTATGAATTGATATGGAGGCTATGTGTGCCTTTATAAATGTATGTAGTTCTGTCCTTGAGCTGTTCTTGTTTATTGATGTTCTGTATTATGTCATTCTGTATCATGTTTCATGTTCTGTGTGGAACCCCAGGAAGAGTAGCTGCTGCTTTTGCAACAGCTAATGGGGATCCATAATAAAATACCAAATACCAAAACCGTTCCATTCTGTGTTCTTAATCTTTTTGACCCGTGAATAGAACGTCATTAGTGCTTCCGAGAGTTCTTTTGAGGAAAATGATGAAATGAATGAAACATTTGGCCTGCATCCTCTCTCATCCTTTCTTGCTACGGGGGACAGGTTTAAGCGACGGACAATCACTGTGCTCTGCGGCTCAGGCACGTAAACGTCATGTTGAATCAGTGTCTGAAGCTGTGAGGCAGTGGAGCCACACAGCGCCACACAGAGCCACACAGAGCCATAGGCGGCAATTACAGCACTGGTAGTAGAACAATGTCCGAATATACAATTATGGAGGCCTATTCTCAACTCTTAAAGCAGTGGTTCCCAACCAGGGGTACAAGGAACCCAGGGGGGACTTGGCCTATCCACAGGGGGTACTTGAGAAGATTCATCAGACCATAGTTACTGGTAAAATGCACATGAAGGGGTACATCAGGGGTACTCCGGGCAGAGCAACATTCAGTCGGTGGAACCGTAACAGCCAACTTCAGTTGGTGGAACCGTAACAGCCAACTTCAGTTGGTGGAACCGTAACAGAAAAAGGTTGGGAACCACTGGTGTACACTACCCTAACACATGGATCATCCACCCTATGGATCACCTACCCTATGGATCACCTACCCTATGGATCACCTACCCTATGGATCATCTACCCTATGGATCATCCACCCTATGGATCACCTACCCTATGGATCACCTACCCTATGGATCATCTACCCTATGGATCATCCACCCTATGGATCATCTACCCTATGGATCACCTACCCTATGGGTCATCTACCCTATGGATCATCTACCCTATGGATCACCTACCCTATGGATCACCTACTGAGGGGACACCTACCCTATGGATCATCTACCCTATGGATCATCTACCCTATGGATCACCTACCCCATGGATCATCTACCCTATGGATCACCTACCCTATGGATCACCTACCCTATGGATCACCTACCCTATGGAGCATCTACCCTAACACGTGGATCATCCACTGAGGGGACACCATGCAGTAAGGTTGCCTTGTTCAACCCCTATCTTAGTGTACAATGTTACTTCTTTTAAAATGTCCAAGTGTAATGTTTTATAACGTGTTACAAGCATTTCGCTACACTCGCAATAACATCTGCTAACCATGTGTATTGGTCACATAAAATGCAAACATTTCTAAAAAACCTGTGTTCGCCTCCCGTGTGGCGCAGCAGTCTAAGGCACTGCACCGCAGTGCTTGAGGCGTCACTACAGACCCGGGTTCGATCCCAGACTGTGTCTCAGCTGGTCGCCACCGGGAGACCAACAAGGCGGCGCAGAATTGGCCCAGTGTCGTCTGGCTTAGGGGAGGGTTTGGCCGGCCGGGATGTCCTTGTCCCGTCGTGCTTTAGCGGCTCCTGTGGTGGGCTGGGCTCATGCACGCTGACACGGTCGGCAGTTGTACAATGTTTCCTCCGACACATTGGTGCGGCTGGCTTTCGGGTTAAGAGAGAAGTGTGTCAAAAAAAACAGTGCAGCTTGACAAGGCTGTGTTTCGGAGGATGCATGGCTCTCCACCTTCGCCTCTCCTGAGTCCGTACGGGAGTTGCAGCGATGGGACAGTCTTGTCCCTCTCTTAACCCGAAAGCCGGCAGCACCAATGTGTCGGCGGAAACATTGCACAACTGCCGACCGTGTCAGCGTGCATTTTTTCTACCAACTGGCTATCAAGAAATTGGGGAGAAGTAAATTATTATTATTTTTTTTTTAAATACCCGTTTTTGTTTTGTCATGATGGGGTATTGTGATGTCATGATGGGGTATTGTGATGTCATGATGGGGTATTGTGATGTCATGATGGGGTATTGTGATGTCATGATGGGGTATTGTGATGTCATGATGGGGTATTGTGATGTCATGATGGGGTATTGTGATGTCATGATGGGGTATTGTGTGTAGATTGATGAAGGAAAGAAAGCAATTTGAATCCATTTTAAAATAAGGCTGTAACGTAACAAATTGTGAGAAAAGGGGAGGGGTCTGAATACTTTCCGAATGCTCTGTATGTTGTGATTGGATGAACGTGGCACGATGGCAGCCTAATAAAGGAGACCTTTTGAAGTGATTTGTTTGACAATCAGATGAAAACATCATGACTGGTTGTGTTTATGCCACAATAAAAGGTTATACATGTTAAAAGTTAAATGACACATCTTTACGACTAGGCCCACAGAGATCCTATTAAATTAAATGGGATTCTACATGTAAGTCTATGATTACGCACATCAAATATTTTGGTACATATTGGAGGTCCCGTACCAGGAAGAAATTCATTTTACCCCTGGTTTTTATACATTATATTTGAGTTACAGGAGAGATAGATGGGACACACACACAAAACGGACAATAGCAGATAAAGCACAAACCAAGGTTACCACATTTAAATATTGTGCTCATCCTTTCTGTCTCTCTCAATATGTATCCTACTGCTGGTTTCTCCTTTCTGTCTCTCAATATGTATCCTACTGCTGGTTTCTCCTTTCTGTCTCTCAATATGTATCCTACTGCTGGTTTCTCCTTTCTGTCTCTCAATATGTATCCTACTGCTGGTTTCTCCTTTCTGCCTCTCTCAATATGTATCCTACTGCTGGTTTCTCCTTTCTGTCTCTCAATATGTATCCTACTGCTGGTTTCTCCTTTCTGCCTCTCTCAATATGTATCCTACTGCTGGTTTCTCCTTTCTGCCTCTCTCAATATGTATCCTACTGCTGGTTTCTCCTTTCTGCCTCTCAATATGTATCCTACTGCTGGTTTCTCCTTTCTGTCTCTCAATATGTAGCCTACTGCTGGTTTCTCCTTTCTGTCTCTCAATATGTATCCTACTGCTGGTTTCTCCTTTCTGCCTCTCTCAATATGTATCCTACTGCTGGTTTCTCCTTTCTGTCTCTCTCAATATGTAGCCTACTGCTGGTTTCTCCTTTCTGCCTCTCAATATGTATCCTACTGCTGGTTTCTCCTTTCTGTCTCTCAATATGTATCCTACTGCTGGTTTCTCCTTTCTGTCTCTCTCAATATGTAGCCTACTGCTGGTTTCTCCTTTCTGCCTCTCTCAATATGTATCCTACTGCTGGTTTCTCCTTTCTGCCTCTCAATATGTATCCTACTGCTGGTTTCTCCTTTCTGTCTCTCAATATGTATCCTACTGCTGGTTTCTCCTTTCTGCCTCTCAATATGTATCCTACTGCTGGTTTCTCCTTTCTGTCTCTCAATATGTATCCTACTGCTGGTTTCTCCTTTCTGCCTCTCTCAATATGTATCCTACTGCTGGTTTCTCCTTTCTGTCTCTCTCAATATGTATCCTACTGCTGGTTTCTCCTTTCTGTCTCTCAATATGTATCCTACTGCTGGTTTCTCCTTTCTGTCTCTCAATATGTATCCTACTGCTGGTTTCTCCTTTCTGTCTCTCTCAATATGTAGCCTACTGCTGGTTTCTCCTTTCTGTCTCTCAATATGTATCATACTGCTGGTTTCTCCTTTCTGCCTCTCAATATGTATCCTACTGCTGGTTTCTCCTTTCTGTCTCTCAATATGTATCCTACTGCTGGTTTCTCCTTTCTGTCTCTCAATATGTATCCTACTGCTGGTTTCTCCTTTCTGCCTCTCTCAATATGTATCCTACTGCTGGTTTCTCCTTTCTGTCTCTCTCAATATGTATCCTACTGCTGGTTTCTCCTTTCTGCCTCTCAATATGTATCCTACTGCTGGTTTCTCCTTTCTGTCTCTCAATATGTATCCTACTGCTGGTTTCTCCTTTCTGCCTCTCAATATGTATCCTACTGCTGGTTTCTCCTTTCTGTCTCTCAATATGTATCCTACTGCTGGTTTCTCCTTTCTGCCTCTCTCAATATGTATCCTACTGCTGGTTTCTCCTTTCTGTCTCTCTCAATATGTATCCTACTGCTGGTTTCTCCTTTCTGTCTCTCAATATGTATCCTACTGCTGGTTTCTCCTTTCTGCCTCTCTCAATATGTATCCTACTGCTGGTTTCTCCTTTCTGTCTCTCTCAATATGTAGCCTACTGCTGGTTTCTCCTTTCTGTCTCTCAATATGTATCATACTGCTGGTTTCTCCTTTCTGCCTCTCAATATGTATCCTACTGCTGGTTTCTCCTTTCTGTCTCTCAATATGTATCCTACTGCTGGTTTCTCCTTTCTGTCTCTCAATATGTATCCTACTGCTGGTTTCTCCTTTCTGCCTCTCAATATGTATCCTACTGCTGGTTTCTCCTTTCTGTCTCTCTCAATATGTATCCTACTGCTGGTTTCTCCTTTCTGTCTCTCTCAATATGTATCCTACTGCTGGTTTCTCCTTTCTGTCTCTCTCAATATGTAGCCTACTGCTGGTTTCTCCAATATGTCAACATGTTTAACTGTCTTATGCAGAAATAGAACATGAAAGCATGTATGTTTGTGTACACACTTGATGCAACTAATACATTTATCCTCAAGATTTGAATCAGGTGTGTAAGTGCCAGGGCCAGAATTGGGTTATATTATATCACAGAAACGTACTTAAAAATGTACATTGACATGCCACTACTACTGTATATAATTTAAATATTTAAATGAAATGCCACTACTACTTATATCATTTAAATATTTAAATGAAATGCCACTACTACTTATATCATTTAAATATTTAAATGATATGCCACTACTACTTATATCATTTAAATAGTTAAATGATATACCACTACTACTTATATCATTTAAAGGATATGCACTACTACTTATATCATTTAAATGCCTTTTCTTATGTTCTGTCAATAGACGTAGAATGATAGAACATTGACTTGAATGGGGATTTGTGTTCTAGTAACTCTATTTCTATGCTCCAGACAGCCATGCACAGTGTTACTGGATCCATGGAAATATAAATACATAGAGCTGGTTAAAAGCCCTACAGACAACAGCAATGTATGGCAGTGCAGTTGATCGTTGACCTGAATGGGAATTGTCTGTTCTAGTAATTTTATTTATATGCTTCTACCGTACCAGTACTTAATCAGCATGACTACCACAGCATTCTGCAGTGATACGCCATCCCTTCTGGTTTGCGCTTAGAACAATGACCCACAACACACCTCCAGGCTGTGTCAGGGCTATTTGACCAATAAGGAGAGTGATGGAGTGCTGCATCAGATGACCTGGCCTCCACCATCACCTGACCTCAACCCAATTGAGATGAGTTTGGGATGAGTCGGACTGCAGAGTGAAGGAAAAGCAGCCAACAAGTGCTCTGTTTCTGTGGGAACTCCTTCAAGACTGTTGGATAAGCATTCCAGGTGAAGCTGGTTGAGAGAATGCCAAGAGTGTGCAAGCTGTCAGCAAGGCAAATGGTGGCTACTTTGAAGAATATAAAATTATATGATATAGAATATACAGTGCTGTGCAAAAGTTTTAGGCAGGTGTGAAAAAATGCTGAAAAGTAAGAAAGCTTTCAAAACTAGACATGTTAATAGATTATATTTATCAATTAACTAAATGCAAAAGTGAGTGAACAGAAGAAAAATCTACATCAAATCAATAGTTGGTGTGACCACCCTTCGCCTTCAAAACAGCATCAATTCTTCTCGGTATAGTTTTTGAAGGAACTCGTGCAGGTATGTTGGGCCAAACATCTTGGAGAACTAACCACAGTTTTTCTGTGTATTTAGGCCACCTTCGGTGCTCCTCTCTCTTCATATAATCCCAGACAGACTTGATGACGTTGAGATCAGGGCTCTGTGGGGGCCATGCCATCACTTCCAGGAATATTTCTTCTTCTTTACGCTGAAGATAACTGTTAACTTTCGATGTATGTTTCGGGGTCGTTGTCATGCTGCAGAATACATTTGGGGCCAATCAGATGCCTCCCTGATGGTATTGCATGATGGACAAGCAGTCTGCCTGTACTTCTCAGCATTGAGGAGACCGTTAGTTCTGACCAAATCCCCAACTCCATTTGCAGAAATGCAAACCCCCGAAACTTGCAAGGATTCCTCCATCATGCTTCACTGTTGCCTGCAGACACTCATTAGTGAACCGCTCTCCAGCCCCTTAGGCGAACAAACTGACATCTGCTACAGACAAATATTTCAAATTTTAACTCATCAGTCCAGAGCACCTGCTGCCATTTTTTCTGCACCCCAGTTCCTGTGATTTCATACATAGTTGAGTCCCTTGGCCTTACAAAAGAGCTTAGACAGCACATTTTTGAAAACCCCTCGTCTGCCTTGACACGTCTGCCTTGACACGTCTGCCTGGGAGAGAACCTTGGCTCTTGTTGCTGTGCTCAGTCTTGACTTTTGACAGTAAACTGTCTGCAGCAACCTCACCATGTTAGCGGAGTTTGGCTGTTTCCTCACCCAGTTGTATTCCTCCTACACAGCTGTTTCTGGTTTCAGTGAACGATTGTGTTTCAACCTTCGTATTGAATTGACGATCAATAGCACCTGTTTGGTATAAGTGTTTAATCGTACACCTTGACTATATGCCCACACAATCACTGACTTTGTACACGTGTACCTACAAGAATAGATGCTGTTTTGAAGGCGAAGGGTGGTCACACCAAATATGGATTAGATTTTCCTTCTGTTCACTGACTTTGCATTTAGTTAATTGATAAATGTAATCTATTAACTAGTTTTGAAAGCTTTCTTACTTTACAGCATTTTTTCACACCTGCGCTAAAACCTTAGCACAGTACTCTAAAACATAAATATATAATATAAAATAGCAACAAAAAAAATTAAAGAAAAACCCTTGAATGACGAGGCATGTCCAAACTTGCTCTTTCAAAAGCAGTTGACAGTACTATTAAACAGTGATTACATGACATGATGGAGACATTAATGGCATTACATACTCTGAGTACACACGCACGCACACGCACACACGCACACGCACACAGACGATGTCATGACCACCGTTACATACGGAGTGCACACACACACACACACACACACACACACACACACACACACACACGCACACACACGCACACAGACGATGTCATGACCACCGTTACATACTGAGTGCACGTGCACACACACACACACACACACACACACACACACACACACACACACACACACACACAGACGATGTCATGACCACCGTTACATACTGAGTGCACACACACACACACACACACACACACACACACACACACACACAGACCCACCGTTACATACTGAGTGCACACACACACACACACACACACACACACACACACACACACACACACACACACACACACACACACACACACACACACACACACACACACACACACACACACCGTTACATACTGAGTGCTTCTCCTAATGCTGTGGAATCCTAATGGAGGTCCCTGTTGAGGCATGATTTATTCAACTCCATACGGTTCTCCCACGTCTCTAATGGCACCCTGCTCCCTACATAGTGCACCCTATTAAACCCCTATGAGCCCTAGTGCACTACTGTAGGGAATAGGGTGGCATTTGAGATGCATCAGGATCAGGTTCACTTTGTCAAGGGCACTTTACTGCATTACATTAGCACCTGAACAGGATGTAATGGAACCATTTTACCCAGATAGATCCTCTCTTGTCTTCTACAGTATCTATTATCTAGCAGAGAACATGTCTTGCCGTTCCTGGTGGGATAGACAGACAGACGGACGGACGGACGGACGGATAGGCTCTCTGTCCACGGCTCTTCACATCCACCCATTAGTTTGTGCTGTCTTGTCAACTCCTACAATGGTGCTGTCTTGTCAACTCCTACAATGGTGCTGTCTTGTCAACTCCTACAATGGTGCTGTCTTGTCAACTCCTACAATGGTACTGTCTTGTCAACTCCTACAATGGTGCTGTCTTGTCAACTCCTACAATGGTGCTGTCTTGTCAACTCCTACAATGGTGCTGTCTTGTCAACTCCTACAATGGTGCTGTCTTGTCAACTCCTACAATGGTGCTGTCTTGTCAACTCCTACAATGGTGCTGTCTTGTCAACTCCTACAATGGTGCTGTCTTGTCAACTCCTACAATGGTGCTGTCTTGTCAACTCCTACAATGGTGCTGTCTTGTCAACTCCTACAATGATGATGTCTTGTCAACTCCTACGGTTGTCAGATCTTAATTTGACCCAGCGGTTTCCTGTTTGCTTATGGCCGTGTACAGCTCATTGAGTGGGGTGTTAGGTACAGCGTCGGTTTGCGGCGGTAAATAGACAGCTACGAAACTCTCTTGGTAAATCGTATGGTCTACAGCTTGTCATGAGATACTCTACCTCATTCGAGCAAAACCTTGAGGCTTCCTTACTATTAGATTTCGTCCACCAGGTGAATCCAGGTGAAAGCTATGATCCTTTATGGATAATTTTTATATTTATACTTTTTTTTATTTTTTTTTATCACTTTTTAAATCCACTTCAATTACTTCTTTCAGAAAGTATTCTCACCTAATTTAGTTGTGTATTAAATATTTAATAAATGTAGATTTTTTTGGGGGGGGTCACTGGCTTACACACAATACCCCCATAATGTCAAAGTGTAATTATGGTTTTAAAAGAAGAAAAAAAAACGGTTTTATTAAAAATGAAAAGTTTAAATGTCTTGTGTCAGTAAGTATTCAACCCCTTTGTTATGGTAAACCCACACACGTTCTGGAGTAGAAATGTGCTTAACTAATGACATTATGAATTACATGGACTCCTTCTGTGTTCAATAATAGTGGTTAACATGATTTTTGAATCACTACCTCATCTCTGTGCCCCACACATAGAATTATCTGGAAGGTCCCTCAGTGAATTTCAAACACAGATTCAACCACAAAGACCAGGGAGGTTTTCCAATACCTCGCCAATAAGGGCACCTATTGGTAGATGGGTAACAATAATGAATAGAGCAGACATTGAAGATCCCTTTGAGCATGGTGAAGTTATTAATTACACTTTGGATGGTGTATCAATACACCCAGTCACTACAAAGATACAGGTGTTCTTCCTAACTCAGTTGACGGAGAGGAAGGAAACTGCTCAGGGATCTTACCATGAGGACAATGGTAACTTTAAAACAGTTACAGAGTTTAATGGCTGTGATAGGAGAACACTGAGGATGGATCAACAACATTGTAGTTACTCCACAATTTTAAACTAAATGACAGAGGGAACAAAAAAGCTTGTACAGAATAGAAATATTTCAAAACATGAATCAGGTTTGAAAAAAGGCAGTAAAGTAATACTGAAAAAAAATAAAATACATTCAAGAAATCACTGAGTAACCACTCTTCATATTTTCAAGTATAGTGGGGGTTGCATCATTTAATGGGTATGCTTGTAATCGTTAAGGACTGTGTGTGGTTTGTTGTCCTGCAGACTTAGGCAGGTGTCAAAATGGCGGTCATCTGCATTCATCCACCCTAAGCTCTGCCTGGGCGCTACCGGTGACAATGTGCATATAGCACAGCACAGATAGAAACAAAATGGAGCCTCACAATCACTCGCACGAACCTACAAAACCACTGGCCACCAACTTCCCTCAGCTCTGCTCTGTGCCAATTGAAAGACTTCTAAAGTCCCCGTTAGCCTTTAAGTCAACTCCAGAAATCCTCTGGTGGAAACAGCCAGTAGATCTTTAATTAAACAACAGCAGAGAGCCCTGAGGGCAGACACTGAGAGTTTATTTCTCTTTATAACTGCAGACGCTTCAGTTGATATGGTGCCTTTCTTTGGACATAATCTCTTTTTATAAGTTCAGTTTTTTTTCAGAGAGTTTTGTTGTTACTCTTTTACATTATCACTCTACATTTCCAGAACGACTTTTTTTCGTTTTCTCAACAAATAACTAGCCGTGTAGCTAGTAGTAGAAAAAAATACATGGGAAGAACCCAGCTAGCTGTTTCTTACACTCTTGAGCAATGGAAAATCCTGCCGCCGCTGGAGTGGAAAGAGACCCTGAGAATAAATAACTAGCTAATGCTAATGCTAATGCTAACGCTAACGCTAACGCTAATGCTAATGCTAATGCTAATGCTAGAGGGAGAGAACAGCTCAGAACGTCTAGCACAGCCATTAACCAACCTGATATTATCAACCAAAGCATGCAGACCACCTGGGCTCAAATACAGGTTCAAACAATCCCTCAAAATAGTTTGATTTCCTGTTTGAGTGCCAGACGGGCAGGGTTTGGAGTTTGGGGATTTTCTGTTGGTTCCATTAGGATGAAGGATTTGAAATAATTTCCATTAGTATTTGAACGAGCCGAGCTGGGCATGGGAATGGGGGAGTGGGGGACAGGGGGAGTGGCGGACAGGGGGACAGGGGGAGTGGGGGACAGGGGGAGTGACGGACAGGGGGAGTGGGGCGCAATCTGAGAGTGTGTTAGACACCACAGAGGGTTACCGACCTACAGTCCCTACCCACCTACAGTCCCTATCTACCTACAGTCCCTACCTACCTACAGTCCCTACAGTCCCTACCTACCTACAGTCCCTACAGTCCCTACAGTCCCTACCTACCTACAGTACCTACCTACCTACAGTCCCTACCCACCTACAGTCCCTACCTACCTACAGTCCCTACCTCCCTACAGTCCCTATCTACCTACAGTCCCTACCTACCTACAGTCCCTACCTACCTACAGTCCCTACCTACCTACAGTCCCTACCTACCTACAGTACCTACCTCCCTACAGTCCCTACCTACCTACAGTCCCTACAGTCCCTACCCACCTACAGTCCCTACCCACCTACAGTCCCTACCCACCTACAGTCCATACCTCCCTGCAGTCCATACCCACCTACAGTCCCTACCCACCTACAGTCCCTACCCACCTACTGTCCCTACCCACCTACAGTCCCTACAGTCCCTACCTACCTACAGTCCCTACAGTCCCTACCCACCTACAGTCCCTACAGTCCCTACCTCCCTACAGTCCCTACCTACCTACAGTCCCTACCCACCTATAGTCCCTACCCACCTACAGTCCCTACAGTCCCTACCTCCCTACAGTCCCTACCCACCTATAGTCCCTACCCACCTACAGTCCCTACCTACCTACAGTCCCTACCCACCTACAGTCCCTACCCACCTACAGTCCCTACCCACCTACAGTCCCTACCTACCTACAGTCCCTACCCACCTACAGTCCCTACCTCCCTACAGTCCCTACCCACCTATAGTCCCTACCTACCTACAGTCCCTACCCACCAACAGTCCCTACAGTCCCTACCTACCTACAGTCCCTACCCACCTACAGTCCCTACCTACCTACAGTCCCTACCCACCTACAGTCCCTACAGTCCCTACCTACCTACAGTCCCTACCTACCTACAGTCCATATCCACCTACAGTCCCTACAGTCCCTACCCACCTACAGTCCCTACCCACCTACAATCCCTACCTACCTACAGTCCCTACCTACCTACAGTCCCTACCCACCAACAGTCCCTACCCACCTACAGTCCCTACCTACCTACAGTCCCTACCCACCTACAGTCCCTACCCACCTATAGTCCCTACCCACCTACAGTCCCTACCTACCTACAGTCCCTACCCACCTACAGTCCCTACAGTCCCTACCTACCTACAGTCCCTACCCACCTATAGTCCCTACAGTCCCTACCCACCTATAGTCCCTACAGTCCCTACCCACCTATAGTCCCTACAGTCCCTACCCACCTACAGTCCCTACCCACCTACAGTCCCTAACTACCTACAGTCCCTACAGTCCCTACCCACCTACAGTCCCTACAGTCCCTACCTACCTACAGTCCCTACCCACCTACAGTCCCTACCCACCTACAGTCCCTACCTACCTACAGTCCCTACCCACCTACAGTCCCTACCTACCTACAGTCCCTACCTACCTACAGTCCCTACCTACCTACAGTCCCTACCTACCTACAGTCCCTAACTACCTACAGTCCCTACAGTCCCTACCCACCTACAGTCCCTACCCACCTACAGTCCCTACCTACCTACAGTCCCTACAGTCCCTACCCACCTACAGTCCCTACCCACCTACAGTCCCTACCTACCTACAGTCCCTACCCACCTACAGTCCATACCCACCTACAGTCCCTACCTACCTACAGTCCCTACAGTCCCTACCTCCCTACAGTCCCTACCTCCCTACAGTCCCTACCTCCCTGCAGTCCCTACCCACCTACAGTCCATACCCACCTACAGTCCCTACCTACCTACAGTCCCTACAGTCCCTACCTCCCTACAGTCCCTACCTCCCTACAGTCCCTACCTCCCTGCAGTCCCTACCTACCTACAGTCCCTACCCACCTACAGTCCCTACCTACCTACAGTCCCTACCTACCTACAGTCCCTACAGTCCCTACCTCCCTGCAGTTCCTACCTACCTACAGTCCCTACCCACCTACAGTCCCTACAGTCCCTACCTACCTACAGTCCCTACCTACCTACAGTCCCTACCCACCTACAGTCCCTACAGTCCCTACCTACCTACAGTCCCTACCCACCTACAGTCCCTACAGTCCCTACCTACCTACAGTCCCTACCCACCTACAGTCCCTACACTCCCTACCTACCTACAGTCCCTACCTACCTACAGTCCCTACCTACCTACAGTCCCTACCTACCTACAGTCTCTACTCACCTATAGTCCCTACAGTCCCTACCTACCTACAGTCCCTACCTACCTACAGTCCCTACCCACCAACAGTCCCTACCCACCTACAGTCCCTACCTACCTACAGTCCCTACCCACCTACAGTCCCTACCCACCTACAGTCCCTACCCACCTATAGTCCCTACCCACCTACAGTCCCTACCTACCTACAGTCCCTACCCACCTACAGTCCCTACAGTCCCTACCTACCTACAGTCCCTACCCACCTATAGTCCCTACAGTCCCTACCCACCTATAGTCCCTACAGTCCCTACCCACCTATAGTCCCTACAGTCCCTACCCACCTATAGTCCCTACAGTCCCTACCCACCTACAGTCCCTACCCACCTACAGTCCCTACCTACCTACAGTCCCTAACTACCTACAGTTCCTACAGTCCCTACCTACCTACAGTCCCTAACTACCTACAGTCCCTACCCACCTACAGTCCCTACAGTCCCTACCTACCTACAGTCCCTACCCACCTACAGTCCCTACCCACCTACAGTCCCTACCTACCTACAGTCCCTACCCACCTACAGTCCCTACCTACCTACAGTCCCTACCTACCTACAGTCCCTACCTACCTACAGTCCCTACCTACCTACAGTCCCTACCTACCTACAGTCCCTACCTACCTACAGTCCCTACCTACCTACCTCCCTGCAGTTCCTACCTACCTACAGTCCCTACCCACCTACAGTCCCTACAGTCCCTACCTACCTACAGTCCCTACCTACCTACAGTCCCTACCCACCTACAGTCCCTACAGTCCCTACCTACCTACAGTCCCTACCCACCTACAGTCCCTACAGTCCCTACCTACCTACAGTCCCTACCCACCTACAGTCCCTACACTCCCTACCTACCTACAGTCCCTACCTACCTACAGTCCCTACCTACCTACAGTCTCTACTCACCTATAGTCCCTACAGTCCCTACCTACCTACAGTCCCTACAGTCCCTACAGTCCCTACAGTCCCTACAGTCCCTACCTACCTACAGTCCCTACCTACCTACAGTCCCTACCTACCTACAGTCCCTACCTACCTACAGTCCCTACCCACCTACAGTCCCTACCTACCTACAGTCCCTACCCACCTACAGTCCCTACCCACCTACAGTCCCTACCTACCTACAGTCCCTACCCACCTACAGTCCCTACCCACCTACAGTCCCTACCCACCTACAGTCCCTACCTACCTACAGTCCCTACAGTCCCTACCCACCTACAGTCCCTACCCACCTACAGTCCCTACCCACCTACAGTCCCTACCTACCTACAGTCCCTACCCTACAGTCCCTACCCACCTACAGTCCCTACCTACCTACAGTCCCTACCTACCTACTGTCCCTACAGCCCCTACCCACCTACAGTCCCTACAGTCCCTACCCACCTACAGTCCCTACCCACCTACAGTCCCTACCCTACAGTCCCTACCTACCTACAGTCCCTACCCACCTACAGTCCCTACCCACCTACAGTCCCTACCCACCTACAGTCCCTACCTACCTACAGTCCCTACCTACCTACAGTCCCTACCCACCTACAGTCCCTACCCACCTACAGTCCCTACAGTCCCTACCCACATACAGTCCCTACCCACCTACAGTCCCTACCCACCTACAGTCCCTAACTACCTACAGTCCCTACCCACCTACAGTCCCTACCCACCTACAGTCCCTACCTACCTACAGTCCCTACCTACCTACAGCCCCTACCCACCTACAGTCCCTACCCACCTACAGTCCCTACAGTCCCTACCCACCTACAGTCCCTACCTACCTACAGTCCCTACCTTTTTCAAATCAAATCAAAGTTTATTTTTCATGTGCGCCGAATACAATAGGTTTAGTAGACCTTACAGTGAAATGCTTACTTACAGGCTCTAACCAATAGTGCAAAAAAGGTGTTAGGTGAACAGTAGGTAAGTAAAGAAATAAAACAACAGTGATGAGCTTTGAGGCTAATATGGTGTTGAACGCTGAACAACAGACACCTGAAACCCCACCTCTTTAAGGAATACCTAGGATAGGATAAAGTAATCCTTCTAACCCCCCCCCCCCCCCCTTAAAAGATTTAGATGCACTATTGTAAAGTGGCTGTTCCACTGGATATAAGGTGAATGCACCAATTTGTAAGTCGCTCTGGATAAGAGCGCCTGCTAAATGACTTAAATGTAAATGTAAACAGTAAAAAGACAGGCTATATACAGTAGCGAGGCTATAAAAGCAGCGAGGCTACATACAGACACCGGTTAGTCAGGCTGATTGAGGTAGTATGTACATGAAGATATGGTTAAAGGGACTATGCATATATGATGAACAGAGAGTAGCAGCAGCGTAAAAGAGGGGTTGGCGGGTGGCGGGACACAATGCAGATAGACCGGTTAGCCAATGTACAGGAGCACTGGTTGGTCGGGCCAGTTGAGATAGTATGTACATGAATGTATAGTTAAAGTGACTATGCATATATGATGAACAGAGAGTAGCAGCAGCGTAAAAAGAGGGGTTGGGGGCACACAATGTAAATAGTCCGGGTAGCCATTTGATTACCTGTTCAGGAGTCTTATGGCTTAGGGGGTAAAAACTGTTGAGAAGCCTCTTGGACCTAGACTTGGCACTCCGGTACCGCTTGCCATGCGGTAGTAGAGAGAACAGTCTGACTGGGGTGGCTGGGGTCTTTGACAATTTTTAGGACCTTCCTCTGACACCGCCTGGTGTAGAGGTCCTGGATGGCAGGTAGCTTAGCCCAAGTGATGTACTAGGCCGTACACACTACCCTCTGTAGTGCTTTGCGGTCAGAGGCAGAGCAGTTGCCATACCCGGCAGTGATGCAACCAGTCAGGATGCTCTCGATGTTGCACCTGCAGAACCTTTTGAGGATCTCAGCACCCATGTCAAATCTTTTTAGTTTCCTGAGGGGGAATAGGCTTTGTCGTGCCCTCTTCACGACCGTCTTGGTGTGTTTGGACCATTCTAGTTTGTTGTTGATGTGGAAACCAAGGAACTTGAAACTCTCAACCTGCTCCACTACAGCCCCGTCGATGAGAATGGGGGCGTGCTCGGTCCTCCTTTTCCTGTAGTCCACAATCATCTCCTTAGTCTTGGTTACGTTGAGGGATAGGTTGTTATTCTGGCACCACCCGGCCAGGCCTCTGACCTCCTCCCTATAGGCTGTCTCGTCGTTGTAGGTGATCAGGCCTACCACTGTTGTGTCGTCTGCAAACTTAATGATGGTGTTGGATCCGTGTTTGGCCATGCAGTCGTGGGTGAACAGGGAGTACAGGAAGGGACTGAGCACGCACCCCTGAGGGGCCCCTGTGTTGAGGATCAGCGTGGCGGATGTGTTGTTGCCTACCCTCACCACCTGGGGGCGGCCCGTCAGGAAGTCCAGGATCCAGTTGCAGAGGGAGGTGTTTAGTCCCAGGGTCCTTAGCTTAGTGATGAGCTTTGAGGGTAATATGGTGTTGAACGCTGAGCTGTAGTCAATGAATAGCATTCTCACATAGGTGTTCCTTTTGTCCAGGTGGGAAAGAGTAGTGTGGAGTGCAATAGAGATTGCATCATCTGTGGATCTGTTGGGGCGGTATGTGAATTGGAGTGGGTGTAGGGTTTCTGGGATAATGGTGTTGACGTGAGCCATTACCAACCTTTCAAAGCACTTCATGGCTACAGACGTGAGTGCTACGGGTCTACAGCCCTACCTAAAGCCAACCTCTTTGGTTGAGTGTTCTCACTAACGGTTCCTGGTGAATCGTCATTGGTTGAGTGTTCTCACTAACGGGGTCTGGTGAATCGTCATTGGTTGAGTGTTCTCACTAACGGTTCCTGGTGAATCGTCATTGGTTGAGTGTTCTCACTAACGGTTCCTGGTGAATCGTCATTGGTTGAGTGTTCTCACTAACGGGGTCTGGTGAATCGTCATTGGTTGAGTGTTCTCACTAACGGTTCCTGGTGAATCGTCATTGGTTGAGTGTTCTCACTAACGGTTCCTGGTGAATCGTCATTGGTTGAGTGTTCTCACTAACGGTTCCTGGTGAATCGTCATTGGTTAAGTGTTCTCACTAACGGTTCCTGGTGAATCGTCATTGGTTGATTGTTCTCACTAACGGTTCCTGGTGAATCGTCATTGGTTGATTGTTCTCACTAACGGGGTCTGGTGAATCGTCATTGGTTGAGTGTTCTCACTAACGGTTCCTGGTGAATCGTCATTGGTTGATTGTTCTCACTAACGGGGTCTGGTGAATCGTCATTGGTTGAGTGTTCTCACTAACGGTTCCTGGTGAATCATTCTTACCTCTTCTTCTAGGGGTTTTATCATGAGTTAGAAGACGACACACTCTGCAGGTGATTTATCATCGGACACAAACACTCAATCAACCGAACAACTCAACCAACCACTCAACCAACCAACCACTCAACCAACCAACCACGAGGTAAGATTTGTGTTATCTGTTGTGTATGAGTGATAGTGAGATGGTGTGTGTGTGTGATAGCACCACAGTGTGTAGTGGGTGTGATAAGGTTGGGATGGGGGAAGCCTTGTTCTCTGTGAGGTAGTTTATATCACCCCTCCATCGTGTCTCTGTCTCTCTCTCTCTATCTGTCTCTCTGTCTCTGTCTCTCTCTCTCTCTCTCTCTCTCTCTCTCTCTCTCTCTCTCTCTCTCTCTCTCTCTCTCTCTCTCTCTCTCTCTCTCTCTCTCTCTCTCTCTCTGTCTCTCTCTCTGTCTCTCTCTCTGTCTCTCTCTCTCTCTCTCTCTCTCTCTCATGTAAAATATGGTCAATAACTTAAAGAGCTGTGACCCCCCCACCATGTAAAATATGGTCAATAACTTAAAGAGCTGTGACCCCCCCCCCCACCATGTAAAATATGGTCAATAACTTAAAGAGCTGTGCCCCCCCCCCCCCCCCCCACCATGTAAAATATGGTCAATAACTTAAAGAGCTGTGACCCCCCCACCATGTAAAATATGGTCAAGAAGTCTATTTATGCTGAAAAAAATCTAAACTCAACATGTAAAGTGTTGGTAACATGTTTTATGAACTGATATTAAAGAACCCCAAAATTACTGTAGATTTCCAATACGGATTTATTTCTCTCAAATTTTGTGCACAAATGTGTTTCCGTCCCTGTTAGTGAGCATTTCTCCTTTTGCCAAGATGATCCATCCACCTGACAAGTGTGGCATGTCAAGAAGCTGATTAAACAGCATTATCATTACACAGGTGCACCTTGTGCTGGGGACAATAAAAGGCCACTAAATGCAGTTTTGTTACACAACACAATGCCACAGGTGTCTCAAGTTTTGAGGGAGCGTTCAAATGGCATGCTGACTGTAGGAATGTCCACCAGAGCTGTTGTCAGAGAATTGAATGTTCATTTCTCAACCATAAGCCGCCTCCAACGTTGTTTTTGAGAATTTGGTAGTACGTCCAACCGGCCTCACAACCACAGACCACGTGTAACCACGCCAGCCCAGGACCTCCACATCTGGCTTCTTCACCTGTCGTGATCGTCTGAGACCAGCCACCCTGGACAGGTGATGAAACTGTGGGTTTGTACAACCGAAGAATTTCTGCACAAACTGTCAGAAACTGTCTCAGGGAAGCTCATCTGCGTGCTCGTTGTCCTCACCAGGGTCTTGATCTGACTGCAGTTCGGCGTCGAAACCGACTTCAGTGGGCAAATGCTCACCTTCGATGGCCACTGGCATGCTGGAGAAGTGTGTTCTTTACGTATGAATCCCAGTTTCAACTGTACCGGGCAGTATGGCGTTTTGTGGGCGAGCGGCTTGCTGATGTCAATGTTGTGAACAGAATGTCCCGCGGTGGGGTTATGGTATGGGCAGGTATAAGCTACGGACAACGAATACAATTGCATTTTATCCATGGCAATTTGAATGCGCAGAAATACCATGACGAGATCCTGAGGCCCATTCATCCTCCGCCATCACCTCATGTTTCAGCATGATAATGCACGGCCCCATGTCGCAAGGATCTGGACACAATTCCTGGAAGCTGAAAATGTCCCAGTTCTTCCATGGCCTGCATACTCACCAGACCTGTCACCCATTGAGCATGTTTGGGATGCTCTGGATCGACGTGTACGACAGCGTGTTCCAGTTCCCACCAATATCCAGCTACTTCACACAGTCATTGAAGAGGAGTGGGACAACATTCCCCAGGCCACAATCAATATCCTGATCGACTCTATGTGAAGGAGATGTGTTGGGCTGCATGAGGCAAATGGTCACACCAGATACTGACTGGTTTTCTGATTTTGTTTTTAAGCTTATCTGTGACCAACAGATGCATATCTGTATTCCCAGTCATGTGAAATCCATAGATTAGGGCCTAATTACTTTATTTTAAATTGCCTGATTTTCCTTATAATGATTTGTAACTCAGTAAAAATCATAGAAATTGTTTCATGTTACGTTTTTCTATTTTTGTTCAGTGTAGATTTAGAAATATGTTTGAAAATATGTTTGAAAAATACAGAAGAATAGAACACCACTTGAATACAGAGTTAAACGTGAGGTGTTGTCATGGTAACTCTTCCTCTTCCTCCTTTGGTCATGTGACATGCTCTCTTGACTTCATGGTTTGATTGATTGATGTTTTTATTTGCCGGGTTTAAAAAAACAAACAACAACACACACACAGACACACACAGACACACACACACACACACACACACACACACACACACACACACACACACACACACACACACACACACACACACACACACACACACACACACACACACACACACACACACACACACACACACACACACACACACACACACACACACACACACACACACACACACACACACACACAGAGTACAGGGATAACAGAGAGAAGAGGGAACAAGTCAGATGTATTTCCTTTTGCAATGTGTATCTTTCACTGTCTGTTTGATGTATGGTTAGATTCACTCCAATGTAGGGCACTACTTTTGACCAGAGCCCTATGGGGCTTCATCAAAAGTAGTGCACTACACTGTATGTGAAATAGGGTGCCATTTGAGATTTACAGTGTGAGATGAGACTTCATAGATGTTGTAGACGCTACAATCCAGCTGGAGACCTCACCAAGGCTCACAGGACACCTCCAGAATAGAACTGACACACAGAACAGGAAATGATGCGTGTGTTCTGGTGCAACTGACGGGACGTGTGGGAATGTAGACAGATCTCGCGTCATAAACGTTGTATCCAGATTGTTAGGCTGTATCGTTCCTTTAGAACTCTGTAACGAAACAATCCCGTTCCTTTAGAACTCTGTAGCGAAACAATCCCGTTCCTTTAGAACTCTGTAACGAAACAATCCCGTTCCTTTAGAACTCTGTAGCGAAACAATCCCGTTCTTTTAGAACTCTGTAACGAAACAATCCCGTTCCTTTAGAACTCTGTAACGAAACAATCCCGTTCCTTTAGAACTCTGTAACGAAACAATCCCGTTCCTTTAGAACTCTGTAGCAAAACAATCCCGTTCCTTTAGAACTCTGTAACGAAACAATCCCGTTCCTTTAGAACTCTGTAACGAAACAATCCCGTTCCTTTAGAACTCTGTAACGAAACAATCCCGTTCCTTTAGAACTCTGTAACGAAACAATCCCGTTCCTTTAGAACTCTGTAACGAAACAATCCCGTTCCTTTAGAACTCTGTAACGAAACAATCCCGTTCCTTTAGAACTCTGTAACGAAACAATCCCGTTCCTTTAGAACTCTGTAACGAAACAATCCCGTTCCTTTAGAACTCTGTAACGAAACAATCCCGTTCCTTTAGAACTCTGTAACGAAACAATCCCGTTCCTTTAGAACTCTGTAACGAAACAATCCCGTTCCTTTAGAACTCTGTAACGAAACAATCCCGTTCCTTTAGAACTCTGTAACGAAACAATCCCGTTCCTTTAGAACTCTGTAACGAAACAATCCCGTTCCTTTAGAACTCTGTAACGCTCTGGGACAGTTGTAACGCTCTGGGAGAGTTGTAACGCTCTGGGACAGTTGTAACGCTCTGGGAGAGTTGTAACGCTCTGGGAGAGTTGTAACGCTCTGGGACAGTTGTAACGCTCTGGGACAGTTGTAACGCTCTGGGAGAGTTGTAACGCTCTGGGAGAGTTGTAACGCTCTGGGACAGTTGTAACGCTCTGGGACAGTTGTACCGCTCTGGGACAGTTGTAACGCTCTGGGACAGTTGTAACGCTCTGGGACAGTTGTACCGCTCTGGGACAGTTGTAACGCTCTGGGAGAGTTGTAACGCTCTGGGAGAGTAGCTGTTTCATCTAGGCTGTAGGAGTAGCTGTTTCATCTAGGCTGTAGGAGTAGCTGTTTCATCTAGGCTGTAGGAGTAGCTGTTTTATCCAGGCTGTAGGAGTAGCTGTTTCATCTAGGCTGTAGGAGTAGCTGTTTCATCAAGGCTGTAGGAGTAGCTGTTTTATCCAGGCTGTAGGAGTAGCTGTTTCATCTAGGCTGTAGGAGTAGCTGTTTCATCAAGGCTGTAGGAGTAGCTGTTTCATCTAGGCTGTAGGAGTAGCTGTTTTAACTAGGCTTTAAGAGTAGCTGTTTTAACTAGGCTGTAGGAGTAGCTGTTTCATCTAGGCTGTAGGAGTAGCTGTTTCATCTAGGCTGTAGGAGTAGCTGTTTTAACTAGGCTTTAAGAGTAGCTGTTTTAACTAGGCTGTAGGAGTAGCTGTTTCATCAAGGCTGTAGGAGTAGCTGTTTTAACTAGGCTGTAGGAGTAGCTGTTTCATCAAGGCTTTAAGAGTAGCTGTTTTAACTAGGCTTTAAGAGTAGCTGTTTTATCAAGGCTGTAGGAGTAGCTGTTTCATCGAGGCTGTAGGAGTAGCTGTTTCATCAAGGCTTTAAGAGTAGCTGTTGTATCTAGGCTGTAGGAGTAGCTGTTTCATCGAGGCTGTAGGAGTAGCTGTTTTAACTAGGCTGTAGGAGTAGCTGTTTTAACTAGGCTTTAAGAGTAGCTGTTGTATCTAGGCTGTAGGAGTAGCTGTTTCATCTAGGCTGTAGGAGTAGCTGTTTCATCAAGGCTTTAAGAGTAGCTGTTTTATCCAGGCTGTAGGAGTAGCTGTTTCATCAAGGCTTTAAGAGTAGCTGTTTCATCAAGGCTTTAAGAGTAGCTGTTTCATCGAGGCTGTAGGAGTAGCTGTTTTAACTAGGCTGTAGGAGTAGCTGTTTTAACTAGGCTTTAAGAGTAGCTGTTTTATCCAGGCTGTAGGAGTAGCTGTTTCATCTAGGCTGTAGGAGTAGCTGTTTCATCTAGGCTGTAGGAGTAGCTGTTTCATCAAGGCTGTAGGAGTAGCTGTTTCATCTAGGCTGTAGGAGTAGCTGTTTCATCTAGGCTGTAGGAGTAGCTGTTTCATCTAGGCTGTAGGAGTAGCTGTTTCATCAAGGCTGTAGGAGTAGCTGTTGTATCTAGGCTGTAGGAGTAGCTGTTTCATCAAGGCTGTAGGAGTAGCTGTTGTATCTAGGCTGTAGGAGTAGCTGTTTCATCAAGGCTGTAGGAGTAGCTGTTTCATCAAGGCTGTAGGAGTAGCTGTTTCATCTAGGCTGTAGGAGTAGCTGTTTTATCTAGGCTGTAGGAGTAGCTGTTTCATCAAGGCTGTAGGAGTAGCTGTTTCATCAAGGCTGTAGGAGTAGCTGTTTCATCTAGGCTGTAGGAGTAGCTGTTTTATCTAGGCTGTAGGAGTAGCTGTTTTAACTAGGCTTTAAGAGTAGCTGTTTTATCAAGGCTGTAGGAGTAGCTGTTTCATCAAGGCTGTAGGAGTAGCTGTTTCATCAAGGCTTTAAGAGTAGCTGTTGTATCTAGGCCAGGGACGCTGGCTGGGTCAAAGTAGCTGTGTTTTCCTCCATCTCCATAGTAACCCCACCATAGCTAATGTAGGTCAGGTTAAGGAGTTCTTATTATAATACATGGACGCTATCGAGTTGGACATGTTTTGTGGTAGTTTATCACTATTATTGGGTAGATATTGCATTATGAATACAGCATTTTATCTAAGGAATGGTCCTTAGTGGTGTAAAGGAACATATAATATACACTGACTGGACAAAACATTAGGAATGATAACATCCTCTCCTCTGTTCTCCTCTCCTGTGTTCTCCTCTCCTCTGTTCTGTTCTGTTCTCCTCTGTTCTCCTCTATTCTCCTCTCCTCTGTTCTCCTCTATTCTCCTCTCCTCTGTTCTCCTCTATTCTCCTCTCCTCTGTTCTCCTCTTGTCTGTTCTCCTCTCCTCTGTTCTCCTCTCCTCTGTTCTCCTCTGTTCTCCTCTCCTCTGTTCTCCTCTGTTCTCCTCTCCTCTGTTCTCCTCTGTTCTGTTCTCCTCTCCTCTCCTCTCCTCTGTTCTCCTCTCCTCTGTTCTCCTCTGTTCTGTTCTGTTCTCCTCTCCTCTCCTCTCCTCTGTTCTCCTCTCCCCTGTTCTCGTCTCCTCTCCTCTCCTCTCCTCTCCTCTCCTCTCCTCTCCTCTGTTCTCCTCTGTTCTCCTCTCCTCTGTTCTCCTCTGTTCTGTTCTGTTCTCCTCTGTTCTCTTTTGTTCTCCCCTGTTCTCGTCTCCTCTCCTCTCCTCTCCTCTGTTCTCTTCTCCTCTGTTCTCCTCTTCTCTGTTCTCCTCTGTTCTGTTCTGTTCTCCTCTGTTCTGTTCTGTTCTCCTCTCCTCTCTTTTGTTCTCCCCTGTTCTCGTCTCCTCTCCTCTCCTCTGTTCTCTTCTCCTCTGTTCTCCTCTCCTCTGTTCTGTTCTGTTCTCCTCTCCTCTGTTCTCCTCTCCTCGTGTCTCCTCTCCTCTTGTCTCCTCTCCTCTTGTCTCCTCTCCTCTGTTCTGTTCCCCTCTCCTCTGTTCTCCTCTCCTCTGTTCTGTTCTGTTCTCCTCTCCTGTGTTCTCCTCTCCTCTCCTGTGTTCTCCTCTCCTCTGTTCTCCTCTGTTCTCCTCTATCCTCCTCTCCTCTGTTCTGTTCTCCTCTCCTCTGTTCTCCTCTGTTCTCCTCTGTTCTCCTCTCCTCTCCTCTGTTCTGTTCTCCTCTCCTTTCCTCTCCTCTGTTCTCCTCTCCTCTGTTCTCCTCTCCTGTGTTCTCCTCTCCTCTCCTCTCCGCTGTTCTCCTCTCCTCTGTTCTGTTCTGTTCTCCTCTCCTGTGTTCTCCTCTCCTCTTGTCTCCTCTCCTCTGTTCTGTTCTCCTCTCCCATGTTCTCCTCTATTCTCCTCTCCTCTGTTCTGTTCTATTCTCCTCTGTTCTGTTCTGTTCTCCTCTGTTCCCCTCTCCTCTATTCTCCTCTGTTCTCCTCTCCTCTTGTCTCCTCTCCTCTTGTCTCCTCTCCTCTTGTCTCCTCTCCTCTGTTCTCCTCTCCTCTCCTCTCCTCTCCTCTGTTCTGTTCTGTTCTATTCTCCTCTGTTCTCCTCTCTTCTGTTCTGTTCTGTTCTCCTCTCCTGTGTTCTCCTCTCCTCTCCTCCCCTCTCCTCTCCTCTCCTCTCCTCTCCTCTCCACTCCCCGCTCCTCTCCTCTCCTCTGTTCTCCTCTATTCTCCTCTCCTCTCCTCTGTTCTCCTCTCCTCTCCTCTGTTCTGTTCTCATCTCCTCTCCTCTCCTCTCCTCTCCTCTCCACTCCCCGCTCCTCTCCTCTCCTCTGCTCTCCTCTCCTCTCCTCTGTTCTCCTCTGTTCTCCTCTCCTGTGTTCTCCTCTCCTCTATTCTCCTCTATTCTCCTCTCCTCTGTTCTGTTCTGTTCTCCTCTGTTCCCCTCTCCTCTGTTCTCCTCTGTTCTCCTCTCCTCTTGTCTCCTCTCCTCTTGTCTCCTCTCCTCTGTTCTCCTCTCCTCTCCTCTCCTCTGTTCTGTTCTGTTCTCCTCTGTTCTCCTCTGTTCTCCTCTCCTCTGTTCTCCTCTCCTCTGTTCTGTTCTCCTCTGTTCTCCTCTATTCTCCTCTCCTCTGTTCTCATCTATTCTCCTCTCCTCTGTTCTCCTCTTGTCTGTTCTCCTCTCCTCTGTTCTCCTCTCCTCTGTTCTCCTCTCCTCTGTTCTCCTCTCCTCTGTTCTCCTCTGTTCTCCTCTCCTCTGTTCTCCTCTGTTCTGTTCTGTTCTCCTCTCCTCTCCTCTGTTCTCCCCTGTTCTCGTCTCCTCTCCTCTCCTCTCCTCTCCTCTCCTCTCCTCTGTTCTCCTCTCCTCTGTTCTCCTCTGTTCTCCTCTCCTCTGTTCTCCTCTGTTCTGTTCTGTTCTCCTCTCCTCTCCTCTGTTCTCCTCTCCTCTGTTCTCTTCTCCTCTGTTCTCCTCTCCTCTGTTCTGTTCTGTTCTCCTCTGTTCTCCTCTCCTCTGTTCTCCTCTCCTCGTGTCTCCTCTCCTCTTGTCTCCTCTCCTCTTGTCTCCTCTCCTCTGTTCTGTTCCCCTCTCCTCTGTTCTCCTCTCCTCTGTTCTGTTCTGTTCTCCTCTCCTGTGTTCTCCTCTCCTCTCCTCTCCTCTCCTGTGTTCTCCTCTCCTCTGTTCTCCTCTGTTCTCCTCTATTCTCCTCTCCTCTCCTCTGTTCTGTTCTCCTCTCCTTTCCTCTCCTCTGTTCTCCTCTCCTCTGTTCTCCTCTCCTGTGTTCTCCTCTCCTCTCCACTCCTCTCCTCTGTTCTCCTCTCCTCTGTTCTGTTCTGTTCTCCTCTCCTGTGTTCTCCTCTCCTCTTGTCTCCTCTCCTCTGTTCTGTTCTCCTCTCCTTTGTTCTCCTCTCCTCTTGTCTCCTCTCCTCTGTTCTGTTCTCCTCTCCTCTGTTCTCCTCTATTCTCCTCTCCTCTGTTCTGTTCTATTCTCCTCTGTTCTGTTCTGTTCTCCTCTGTTCCCCTCTCCTCTATTCTCCTCTGTTCTCCTCTCCTCTTGTCTCCTCTCCTCTTGTCTCCTCTCCTCTGTTCTCCTCTCCTCTCCTCTCCTCTCCTCTCCTCTCCTCTGTTCTGTTCTATTCTCCTCTGTTCTCCTCTCCTCTGTTCTGTTCTGTTCTCCTCTCCTGTGTTCTCCTCTCCTCTCCTCTCCTCTCCACTCCCCTCTCCTCTCCTCTCCTCTGCTCTCCTCTCCTCTCCTCTGTTCTCCTCTCCTCTCCTCTGTTCTCCTCTCCTCTGTTCTGTTCTCATCTCCTCTCCTCTCCTCTCCTCTCCTCTCCTCTCCACTTCCCGCTCCTCTCCTCTCCTCTGCTCTCCTCTCCTCTCCTCTGTTCTCCTCTGTTCTCCTCTCCTGTGTTCTCCTCTCCTCTATTCTCCTCCCTTCTCCTCTATTCTCCTCTCCTCCTGTTCTGTTCTCCTCTGTTCCCCTCTCCTCTATTCTCCTCTGTTCTCCTCTCCTCTTGTCTCCTCTCCTCTTGTCTCCTCTCCTCTGTTCTCCTCTCCTCTCCTCTCCTCTCCTCTCCTCTCCTCTCCTCTGTTCTATTCTATTCTCCTCTGTTCTCCTCTCCTCTGTTCTGTTCTGTTCTCCTCTCCTGTGTTCTCCTCTCCTCTGTTCTCCTCTATTCTCCTCTCCTCTCCTCTATTCTCCTCTCCTCTCCTCTGTTCTCCTCTGTTCTCCTCTGTTCTGTTCTGTTCTCCTCTCCTCTGTTCTGTTCTCCTCTCCTTTGTTCTCCTCTCCTCTGTTCTCCTCTGTTCTCCTCTGTTCTCCTCTTGTCTCCTCTCCTCTTGTCTCCTCTCCTCTGTTCTCCTCTTGTCTCCTCTCCTCTTGTCTCCTCTCTTCTGTTCTCCTCTTGTCTCCTCTCCTCTCCTCTTGTCTCCTCTCCTCTCCTCTTGTCTCCTCTCCTCTGTTCTCCTCTCCTCTGTTCTCCTCTCCTCGTGTCTCCTCTCCTCGTGTCTCCTCTCCTCTATTCTCCTCTGTTCTCCTCTCCTCTTCTCCTCTGATCTCATCTGTTCTCCTCTTGTCTCCTCTCCTCTTGTCTCCTCTCCTCTGTTCTCCTCTTGTCTCCTCTCCTCTTGTCTCCTCTCCTCTTGTCTCCTCTCCTCTGTTCTCCTCTTGTCTCCTCTCCTCTCCTCTCCTCTCCTCTTGTCTCCTCTCCTCTCCTCTCCTCTCCTCTTGTCTCTTCTCCTCTGTTCTCCTCTCCTCTCCTCTGTTCTCCTCTCCTCGTGTCTCCTCTCCTCGTGTCTCCTCTCCTCTTGTCTCCTCTCCTCTTGTCTCCTCTCCTCTTGT
>NC_074682.1:58636746-58654913 GCF_029448725.1 Salvelinus fontinalis | reverse complement strand
ACGGCCAGTGGTGATATCGAACCAGGGTCTGTAGTGACGCCTCTAGCACTGAGATGCAGTGCCTTAGACCGATGCGCCACTCGGGAGCCCCCATCACTACTGCATCACTAGCCAACATTACCAAGCAGTAGCTGTCTCTTCCTCTGTTCACTCCTTTGGTCTGAAGAAGAGAACAGATCAGACCTGTGGTGGGTTCACCCTGTCAACGCAACCGGAAGCTATGGGCCTCTGCTGCCTGGATGGGAGAGAGAGGGAGGGAGAGGGAGATGGAGAGGGAGGGAGAGGGAGATGGAGAGGGAGGGAGGGATGGAGATGGAGAGAGAGGGAGAGAGGGATGGAGAGAGAGGGGGAGGGAGGGAGAGATGGAGAGGGAGGGGGAGAGAGGGGAGGGAGATAGGGGTGAGAGAGAGAGAGGGAGGGAGGGAGCTAGGGGAGAGAGCGAGAGAGGGGGAGAGAGAGAGGGAGGGATGGGGAGGGAGAGAGGGATGGAGAGAGGGGTGGCGGCATGGAGGGAGAGCGAGAGGATGGAGAGATAGTGAGAAAGAGATGGAGGGAGACAGAGCGAGTGAGAGAGAAGGAGATGGAGGGAGACAGAGAGATAAGGATATGGAGAGAGACAGAGAGAGAGAGAAGGAGATGGAGGGAGACAGAGTGAGAGAGAAGGAGATGGAGGGATACGGAGAGAGAGAAATAGATGGAGAGAGAGAGAAGGAGATGGAGTGAGACAGAGAGAGCGAGAGAGAAGTAGATGGAGGGAGACAGAGGGAGAGAGAGAGAAGGAGATGGAGGAAGAGAGAAGGAGATGGAGGGAGACAGAGAGAGAGAGAAGGAGCGAAGGAACACTTAGAGAGAGGATGCCCTTGGTTTGACTGTGAGGCAGACAGCTCTGCAGTAACAGCAACAGCATCGATAGTGGGAGGTGGGAGAGAGGCAGGAGAGAGGTGGAGGGAGGGAGAGAGGGATGGGGAGGGAGGGAGAGAGGCAGGAGAGAGGTGGAGAGAGGGATGGGGAGGGAGGGAGAGAGGCAGGAGAGAGGTTGAGAGGGGTAAGGGGAGGGAGAGAGGCAGGAGAGAGGGATGGGGAGGGAGAGAGAGAGGCAGGAGAGAGGTGGAGAGAGGGATGGGGAGGGAGAGAGACAGGAGAGAGGTGGAGAGGTGGAGAGATGGATGGGGAGGGAGAGAGGCATGAGAGAGGTGGAGAGAGGGATGGGGAGGGTGAGAGGCAGGAGAGAGGTGGAGAGGTGGAGAGTGGGAAGGGGAGGGTGAGAGGCAGGAGAGAGGTGGAGAGGTGGAGAGAGGGATGGGGAGGGAGAGAGAGGGATGGGGAGGGAGAGAGGCAGGAGAGGTGGAGAGAAGGATGGGGAGGGAGGGAGAGAGGCAGGAGAGAGGTGGAGAGAGGGATGGGGAGGGAGAGAGGCAGGAGAGAGGTGGAGAGGTAGAGAGAGGGATGGGGAGGGAGAGAGGCAGGAGAGAGGTGGAGAGGGGAAAGGGGAGGGAGAGAGGCAGGGGAGAGGTGGAGAGGGGAAAGGGGAGGGAGAGAGGCAGGAGAGAGGTGGAGAGGTGGAGAGAGGGATGGGGAGGGAGAGAGGCAGGAGAGAGGTGGAGAGGTGGAGAGAGGGATGGGGAGGGAGAGAGAGAGGCAGGATAGAGGTGGGCTGCTACCTAGCAGCAAGGCAGTGTTGCGTCCCAGTACGAGCTGGTCTGTTTGCTCTGCTCTCCACGGCTCCACCAGGCAGGCAGAGAGAGACACTATACGCCACTCACAGCGGCTAACAGCGCCGGCAGTCTGCTCCCTAATCAACACACTACATTGTCATCTAGGGGAGAGGAGAGGGGAGGGCAGAGGGAGGGAGGGGGGAGAGGAAATTAGGAGAGTTAAGGAAGGAAGGGGAGGAGAGGAGGAGAGGGAAGGGGAGGGGAGAGGAAAGGAGGGGAGATTCCTCCCCTCTCTCCTCTGCTATCCTTTCCTCCCCTTCATAATGCATACTGCATATAAGACATATGACCAACAGACTTGTCAGATTAATGTAAAACTTTCTTACTTTCATTACTGTAATTTTAAATGAGAAAGGAGAGAGAAGGGGAACAGAGAGTCAGAGAGAATGGAGAGGGGACAGGAGAGGAACAGGGACAGAGAGTCAGAGAGAATGGAGAGGGGACAGGAGAGGAACAGGGACAGAGACAGAGGACATGAGAGGAGAGGAACAGAGAGACAGAGGAGAGGAACAGAGAGACAGAGGACATGAGAGGACAGGAGAGGAGAGGAACAGAGAGGAGAGGAGAGGAACAGAGAGACAGAGGACATGAGGAGAGGAACAGAGAGACAGAGGACAGGAGAGGAGAGGAACAGAGAGACAGAGGACAGGAGAGGATAGGAACAGAGAGACAGAGGAGAGGAACAGAGAGACAGAGGACAGGAGAGGAGAGGAACAGAGAGACAGAGGAGAGGAACAGAGAGACAGAGGACATGAGGAGAGGAACAGAGAGACAGAGGACATGAGAGGAGAGGAACAGAGAGACAGAGGACATGAGAGGAGAGGAACAGAGAGACAGAGGAGAGGAACAGTGAGACAGAGGACAGGAGAGGAGAGGAACAGAGAGACAGAGGACATGAGGAGAGGAACAGAGAGTCAGAGGACAGGAGAGGAACAGAGAGACAGAGGACATGAGGAGAGGAGAGGAACAGAGAGACAGAGGACAGGAGAGGAGAGGAACAGAGAGACAGAGGACAGGAGAGGAGAGGAACAGAGAGACAGAGGACAGGAGAGGAGAGGAACAGAGAGACCGAGGACATGAACAGAGAGACAGAGGACAGGAGAGGAGAGGAACAGAGAGACAGAGCACAGGAGAGGAGAGGAACAGAGAGACAGAGGACAGGAACAGAGAGACAGAGGACAGGAACAGAGAGACAGAGGACAGGAGAGGAGAGGAACAGAGAGACAGGGGACAGGAGAGGAGAGGAACAGAGAGACAGGGGACAGGAGAGGAGAGGAACAGAGAGACAGGGGACAGGAGAGGAGAGGAACAGAGAGACAGAGGACATGAGAGGAGAGGAACAGAGAGACAGAGGACATGAGAGGAGAGGAACAGAGAGACAGAGGACATGAGAGGAGAGGAACAGAGAGACAGAGGACAGGAGAGGAGAGGAACAGAGAGACAGAGGACAGGAGAGGAGAGGAACAGAGACAGAGGACAGGAGAGGACAGGAACAGAGAGACAGAGGACAGGAGAGGATAGGAACAGAGAGACAGAGGACAGGAGAGGAGAGGAACAGAGAGACAGAGGACAGGAGAGGAGAGGAACAGAGAGACAGAGGACATGAGAGGAGAGGAACAGAGAGACAGAGGACAGGAGAGGAGAGGAACAGAGAGACAGAGGACAGGAGAGGAGAGGAACAGAGAGACAGAGGACAGGAGAGGAACAGAGAGACAGAGGACAGGAGAGGAGAGGAACAGAGAGACAGAGGACAGGAGAGGATAGGAACAGAGAGACAGAGGACAGGAGAGGAGAGGAACAGAGAGACAGAGGACAGGAGAGGATAGGAACAGAGAGACAGAGGACATGAACAGAGAGACAGAGGACAGGAGAGGAGAGGAACAGAGAGACAGAGGACAGGAGAGGAGAGGAACAGAGAGACAGAGGACAGGAGAGGAGAGGAGAGGAACAGAGAGACAGAGGACAGGAACAGAGAGACAGAGGAGAGGAGAGGAACAGAGAGACAGAGGACAGGAGAGGAGAGGAACAGATAGACAGAGGAGAGGAACAGAGAGACAGAGGACAGGAGAGGAGAGGATAGGAACAGAGAGACAGAGGAGAGGAACAGAGAGACAGAGGACAGGAGAGGAGAGGAACAGAGAGACAGAGGAGAGGAACAGAGAGACAGAGGACAGGAGAGGAGAGGAACAGAGAGACAGAGGACAGGAGAGGATAGGAACAGAGAGACAGAGGAGAGGAACAGAGAGACAGAGGACAGGAGAGGAGAGGAACAGAGAGACAGAGGACAGGAACAGAGAGACAGAGGACAGGAGAGGATAGGAACAGAGAGACAGAGGATAGGAACAGAGAGACAGAGGAGAGGAACAGAGAGACAGAGGAGAGGAACAGAGAGACAGAGGACAGGAGAGGAGAGGAACAGAGAGACAGAGGACAGGAGAGGAGAGGAACAGAGAGACAGAGGACAGGAGAGGAGAGGAACAGAGAGACAGAGGAGAGGAGAGGAGAGGAACAGAGAGACAGAGGACATGAGGAGAGGAGAGGAACAGAGAGACAGAGGACATGAGGAGAGGAACAGAGAGACAGAGGACAGGAGAGGAGAGGAACAGAGAGACAGAGGACATGAGAGGAACAGAGAGACAGAGGACAGGAGAGGATAGGAACAGAGAGACAGAGGACATGAGAGGAACAGAGAGACAGAGGACAGGAGAGGATAGGAACAGAGAGACAGAGGACATGAACAGAGAGACAGAGGACAGGAGAGGAGAGGAACAGAGAGACAGAGGAGAGGAACAGAGAGACAGAGGAGAGGAGAGGAACAGAGAGACAGAGGACAGGAGAGGATAGGAACAGAGAGACAGAGGACAGGAGAGGAGAGGAACAGAGAGACAGAGGACAGGAGAGGAGAGGAACAGAGAGACAGAGGACATGAGAGGAGAGGAACAGAGAGACAGAGGACAGGAGAGGATAGGAACAGAGAGGCCGAGGACAGGAGAGGAGAGGAACAGAGAGACAGAGGAGAGGAACAGAGAGACAGAGGACAGGAGAGGAGAGGAACAGAGAGACCGAGGACAGGAGAGGAGAGGAACAGAGAGACAGAGGACATGAGAGGACAGGAACAGAGAGACAGAGGACATGAACAGTGAGACAGAGGAGAGGAACAGAGAGACAGAGGACAGGAGAGGAGAGGAACAGAGAGACCGAGGACAGGAGAGGAGAGGAACAGAGAGACCGAGGACATGAACAGAGAGACAGAGGACAGGAGAGGAGAGGAACAGAGAGACAGAGCACAGGAGAGGAGAGGAACAGAGAGACAGAGGACAGGAACAGAGAGACAGAGGACAGGAACAGAGAGACAGAGGACAGGAGAGGAGAGGAACAGAGAGACAGGGGACAGGAGAGGAGAGGAACAGAGAGACAGGGGACAGGAGAGGAGAGGAACAGAGAGACAGGGGACAGGAGAGGAGAGGAACAGAGAGACAGAGGACATGAGAGGAGAGGAACAGAGAGACAGAGGACATGAGAGGAGAGGAACAGAGAGACAGAGGACATGAGAGGAGAGGAACAGAGAGACAGAGGACAGGAGAGGAGAGGAACAGAGAGACAGAGGAGAGGAGAGGAGAGGAACAGAGACAGAGGACAGGAGAGGACAGGAACAGAGAGACAGAGGACAGGAGAGGATAGGAACAGAGAGACAGAGGACAGGAGAGGAGAGGAACAGAGAGACAGAGGACAGGAGAGGAGAGGAACAGAGAGACAGAGGACATGAGAGGAGAGGAACAGAGAGACAGAGGACAGGAGAGGAGAGGAACAGAGAGACAGAGGACAGGAGAGGAGAGGAACAGAGAGACAGAGGACAGGAGAGGAACAGAGAGACAGAGGACAGGAGAGGAGAGGAACAGAGAGACAGAGGACAGGAGAGGATAGGAACAGAGAGACAGAGGACAGGAGAGGAGAGGAACAGAGAGACAGAGGACAGGAGAGGATAGGAACAGAGAGACAGAGGACATGAACAGAGAGACAGAGGACAGGAGAGGAGAGGAACAGAGAGACAGAGGACAGGAGAGGAGAGGAACAGAGAGACAGAGGACAGGAGAGGAGAGGAGAGGAACAGAGAGACAGAGGACAGGAACAGAGAGACAGAGGAGAGGAGAGGAACAGAGAGACAGAGGACAGGAGAGGAGAGGAACAGATAGACAGAGGAGAGGAACAGAGAGACAGAGGACAGGAGAGGAGAGGAGAGGATAGGAACAGAGAGACAGAGGAGAGGAACAGAGAGACAGAGGACAGGAGAGGAGAGGAACAGAGAGACAGAGGAGAGGAACAGAGAGACAGAGGACAGGAGAGGAGAGGAACAGAGAGACAGAGGACAGGAGAGGATAGGAACAGAGAGACAGAGGAGAGGAACAGAGAGACAGAGGACAGGAGAGGAGAGGAACAGAGAGACAGAGGACAGGAACAGAGAGACAGAGGACAGGAGAGGATAGGAACAGAGAGACAGAGGATAGGAACAGAGAGACAGAGGAGAGGAACAGAGAGACAGAGGAGAGGAACAGAGAGACAGAGGACAGGAGAGGAGAGGAACAGAGAGACAGAGGACAGGAGAGGATAGGAACAGAGAGACAGAGGACAGGAGAGGAGAGGAACAGAGAGACAGAGGAGAGGAGAGGAGAGGAACAGAGAGACAGAGGACATGAGGAGAGGAGAGGAACAGAGAGACAGAGGACATGAGGAGAGGAACAGAGAGACAGAGGACAGGAGAGGAGAGGAACAGAGAGACAGAGGAGAGGAGAGGAGAGGCACAGAGAGACAGAGGACAGGAGAGGATAGGAACAGAGAGACAGAGGACATGAGAGGAGAGGAACAGAGAGACAGAGGACATGAGAGGAGAGGAACAGAGAGACAGAGGACATGAGGAGAGGAACAGAGAGACAGAGGACAGGAGAGGAGAGGAACAGAGAGACAGAGGACAGGAGAGGATAGGAACAGAGAGACAGAGGACAGGAGAGGATAGGAACAGAGAGACAGAGGACATGAGGAGAGGAACAGAGAGACAGAGGACAGGAGAGGAACAGAGAGACAGAGGACATGAGAGGAGAGGAACAGAGAGACAGAGGACAGGAGAGGAGAGGAACAGAGAGACAGAGGACAGGAGAGGAGAGGAACAGAGAGACAGAGGACATGAGAGGACAGGAACAGAGAGACAGAGGACAGGAGAGGAGAGGAACAGAGAGACAGAGGACAGGAGAGGAGAGGAACAGAGAGACAGAGGACAGGAACAGAGAGACAGAGGACAGGAGAGGACAGGAACAGAGAGACAGAGGACAGGAACAGAGAGACAGAGGAGAGGAACAGAGAGACAGAGGACAGGAGAGGAGAGGAACAGAGAGACAGAGGACATGAGAGGAGAGGAACAGAGAGACAGAGGACATGAGGAGAGGAACAGAGAGACAGAGGACATGAGAGGAGAGGAACAGAGAGACAGAGGACATGAGAGGAGAGGAACAGAGAGACAGAGGACATGAGAGGAGAGGAGAGGAGAGGAACAGAGAGACAGAGGACATGAGAGGAGAGGAACAGAGAGACAGAGGACATGAGAGGAGAGGAGAGGAACAGAGAGACAGAGGACAGGAGAGGATAGGAACAGAGAGACAGAGGACATGAGAGGAGAGGAGAGGAGAGGAACAGAGAGACAGAGGAGAGGAGAGGAACAGAGAGACAGAGGAGAGGAGAGGAACAGAGAGACAGAGGACAGGAGAGGAGAGGAACAGAGAGACAGAGGACAGGAGAGGAGAGGAGAGGAGAGGAACAGAGAGACAGAGGACATGAGAGGAGAGGAACAGAGAGACAGAGGACAGGAGAGGAGAGGAACAGAGAGACAGAGGACAGGAGAGGATAGGAACAGAGAGACAGAGGACATGAGGAGAGGAACAGAGAGACAGAGGACAGGAGAGGAGAGGAGAGGAACAGAGAGACAGAGGACAGGAGAGGAGAGGAACAGAGAGACAGAGTACAGGAGAGGAGAGGAACAGAGAGACAGAGGACAGGAACAGAGAGACAGAGGACAGGAGAGGACAGGAACAGAGAGACAGAGGACAGGAACAGAGAGACAGAGGAGAGGAACAGAGAGACAGAGGACAGGAGAGGAGAGGAACAGAGAGACAGAGGACATGAGAGGAGAGGAGAGGAACAGAGAGACAGAGGACAGGAGAGGAGAGGAGAGGAACAGAGAGACAGAGGACATGAGAGGAGAGGAACAGAGAGACAGAGGACATGAGAGGAGAGGAACAGAGAGACAGAGGACAGGAGAGGATAGGAACAGAGAGACAGAGGACAGGAGAGGAACAGAGAGACAGAGGACATGAGAGGAGAGGAACAGAGAGACAGAGGACATGAGAGGAGAGGAACAGAGAGACAGAGGACAGGAGAGGAGAGGAACAGAGAGACAGAGGACATGAGAGGAGAGGAGAGGAACAGAGAGACAGAGGACAGGAGAGGATAGGAACAGAGAGACAGAGGACATGAGAGGAGAGGAACAGAGAGACAGAGGACAGGTGAGGAGAGGAACAGAGAGTTTCAGAACAGCCCACACACTGACAGAGAAGCTGCTGTGAACAACAGACGTTCTTCTTAGCAAAGCAGGAACAAACGAAATATCCCTACATTCCATTTGTACATAAAGTCAAAAGTTTGGACACACCTACTGATTCAAGGGTTTTTTCTTTATTTGTACTATTTCTACATTGTAGAATAATAGTGAAGACATCAACACTATAAATGAACACTTATGGAATCATGTCGTAACCAAAATAGTGTTAAACAAATCAAAATGTATTTTATATTTGAGATTCTTCAAAGTAGCCACCCTTTGCCTTGATGACAGCTTTGCACACTCTTGTCATTCTCTCAACCAGCTTCATGAGTCACCTGGAATGCATTTCAATCATTCTCTCACGGTGGAAACCACACATGCAGAGATCATCCGTTCACCTACTCTGCGTCCAGACAGGCTAACCCAGTCCACGTCCAGACAGACTAACCCAGTCCAGACAGACTAACCCAGTCCACGTCCAGACAGACTAACCCAGTCCACGTCCAGACAGACTAACCCAGTCCAGACAGGCTAACCCAGTCCAGACAGGCTAACCCAGTCCAGACAGGCTAACCCAGTCCACGTCCAGACAGACTAACCCAGTCCACGTCCAGACAGACTAACCCAGTCCACGTCCAGACAGACTAACCCAGTCCACGTCCAGACAGACTAACCCAGTCCAGACAGACTAACCCAGTCCACGTCCAGACAGACTAACCCAGTCCACGTCCAGACAGACTAACCCAGTCCACGTCCAGACAGACTAACCCAGTCCACGTCCAGACAGGCTAACCCAGTCCACGTCCAGACAGACTAACCCAGTCCACGTCCAGACAGACTAACCCAGTCCACGTCCAGACAGACTAACCCAGTCCAGACAGGCTAACCCAGTCCAGACAGGCTAACCCAGTCCAGACAGGCTAACCCAGTCCACGTCCAGACAGACTAACCCAGTCCACGTCCAGACAGACTAACCCAGTCCACGTCCAGACAGACTAACCCAGTCCACGTCCAGACAGACTAACCCAGTCCAGACAGACTAACCCAGTCCACGTCCAGACAGACTAACCCAGTCCACGTCCAGACAGACTAACCCAGTCCACGTCCAGACAGACTAACCCAGTCCACGTCCAGACAGGCTAACCCAGTCCACGTCCAGACAGACTAACCCAGTCCACGTCCAGACAGACTAACCCAGTCCACGTCCAGACAGGCTAACCCAGTCCACGTCCAGACAGGCTAACCCAGTCCACGTCCAGACAGGCTAACCCAGTCCAGACAGACTAACCCAGTCCAGACAGGCTAACCCAGTCCAGACAGGCTAACCCAGTCCAGACAGGCTAACCCAGTCCAGACAGGCTAACCCAGTCCACGTCCAGACAGACTAACCCAGTCCACGTCCAGACAGACTAACCCAGTCCACGTCCAGACAGACTAACCCAGTCCACGTCCAGACAGACTAACCCAGTCCAGACAGACTAACCCAGTCCACGTCCAGACAGACTAACCCAGTCCACGTCCAGACAGACTAACCCAGTCCACGTCCAGACAGACTAACCCAGTCCACGTCCAGACAGGCTAACCCAGTCCACGTCCAGACAGACTAACCCAGTCCACGTCCAGACAGGCTAACCCAGTCCACGTCCAGACAGACTAACCCAGTCCAGACAGGCAGACTAACCCAGTCCACGTCCAGACAGACTAACCCAGTCCAGACAGACTAACCCAGTCCACGTCCAGACAGGCTAACCCAGTCCACGTCCAGACAGGCTAACCCAGTCCACGTCCAGACAGGCTAACCCAGTCCACGTCCAGACAGACTAACCCAGTCCACGTCCAGACAGACTAACCCAGTCCACGTCCAGACAGACTAACCCAGTCCACGTCCAGACAGACTAACCCAGTCCACGTCCAGACAGACTAACCCAGTCCACGTCCAGACAGACTAACCCAGTCCAGACAGACTAACCCAGTCCACGTCCAGACAGGCTAACCCAGTCCAGACAGGCTAACCCAGTCCACGTCCAGACAGGCTAACCCAGTCCACGTCCAGACAGGCTAACCCAGTCCAGGCAGACTAACCCAGTCCACGTCCAGACAGACTAACCCAGTCCACGTCCAGACAGACTAACCCAGTCCACGTCCAGACAGGCTAACCCAGTCCACGTCCAGACAGGCTAACCCAGTCCACGTCCAGACAGACTAACCCAGTCCACGTCCAGACAGACTAACCCAGTCCAGACAGACTAACCCAGTCCACGTCCAGACAGACTAACCCAGTCCACGTCCAGACAGACTAACCCAGTCCACGTCCAGACAGGCTAACCCAGTCCACGTCCAGACAGACTAACCCAGTCCACGTCCAGACAGGCTAACCCAGTCCACGTCCAGACAGACTAACCCAGTCCAGACAGGCAGACTAACCCAGTCCACGTCCAGACAGACTAACCCAGTCCAGACAGACTAACCCAGTCCACGTCCAGACAGGCTAACCCAGTCCACGTCCAGACAGGCTAACCCAGTCCACGTCCAGACAGGCTAACCCAGTCCACGTCCAGACAGGCTAACCCAGTCCAGGCAGACTAACCCAGTCCACGTCCAGACAGACTAACCCAGTCCACGTCCAGACAGGCTAACCCAGTCCACGTCCAGACAGGCTAACCCAGTCCACGTCCAGACAGGCTAACCCAGTCCACGTCCAGACAGACTAACCCAGTCCACGTCCAGACAGACTAACCCAGTCCACGTCCAGACAGGCTAACCCAGTCCACGTCCAGACAGGCTAACCCAGTCCACGTCCAGACAGACTAACCCAGTCCAGACAGACTAACCCAGTCCACGTCCAGACAGACTAACCCAGTCCACGTCCAGACAGACTAACCCAGTCCACGTCCAGACAGGCTAACCCAGTCCACGTCCAGACAGACTAACCCAGTCCACGTCCAGACAGGCTAACCCAGTCCACGTCCAGACAGACTAACCCAGTCCAGACAGGCAGACTAACCCAGTCCACGTCCAGACAGACTAACCCAGTCCAGACAGACTAACCCAGTCCACGTCCAGACAGGCTAACCCAGTCCAGACAGGCTAACCCAGTCCACGTCCAGACAGGCTAACCCAGTCCACGTCCAGACAGGCTAACCCAGTCCAGGCAGACTAACCCAGTCCACGTCCAGACAGACTAACCCAGTCCACGTCCAGACAGGCTAACCCAGTCCACGTCCAGACAGGCTAACCCAGTCCACGTCCAGACAGGCTAACCCAGTCCACGTCCAGACAGACTAACCCAGTACACGTCCAGACAGACTAACCCAGTCCACGTCCAGACAGACTAACCCAGTCCACGTCCAGACAGGCTAACCCAGTCCACGTCCAGACAGGCTAACCCAGTCCACGTCCAGACAGACTAACCCAGTCCAGACAGACTAACCCAGTCCACGTCCAGACAGACTAACCCAGTCCACGTCCAGACAGACTAACCCAGTCCACGTCCAGACAGGCTAACCCAGTCCACGTCCAGACAGACTAACCCAGTCCACGTCCAGACAGACTAACCCAGTCCACGTCCAGACAGACTAACCCAGTCCACGTCCAGACAGACTAACCCAGTCCAGACAGACTAACCCAGTCCACGTCCAGACAGACTAACCCAGTCCACGTCCAGACAGGCTAACCCAGTCCAGACAGACTAACCCAGTCCACGTCCAGACAGACTAACCCAGTCCACGTCCAGACAGACTAACCCAGTCCACGTCCAGACAGACTAACCCAGTCCACGTCCAGACAGACTAACCCAGTCCAGACAGACTAACCCAGTCCACGTCCAGACAGACTAACCCAGTCCAGACAGACTAACCCAGTCCACGTCCAGACAGACTAACCCAGTCCACGTCCAGACAGACTAACCCAGTCCACGTCCAGACAGACTAACCCAGTCCAGACAGGCTAACCCAGTCCACGTCCAGACAGACTAACCCAGTCCACGTCCAGACAGGCTAACCCAGTCCAGACAGGCTAACCCAGTCCAGACAGACTAACCCAGTCCAGACAGGCTAACCCAGTCCAGACAGGCTAACCCAGTCCAGACAGGCTAACCCAGTCCACGTCCAGACAGACTAACCCAGTCCACGTCCAGACAGACTAACCCAGTCCACGTCCAGACAGACTAACCCAGTCCACGTCCAGACAGACTAACCCAGTCCAGACAGACTAACCCAGTCCACGTCCAGACAGACTAACCCAGTCCACGTCCAGACAGACTAACCCAGTCCACGTCCAGACAGACTAACCCAACACTGGATTCACCAATTACACTGAATGAACTAACAGGACAAAATACAAACCCTCCAACCCAAAAAGGCCTGTTGGGTTGATAGTATCCTAAATTAAATGATTAAAAAAACAGACCACAAATTCCAATTGGCAATACTTAATTAAACTCTTTAACATCCTCCTCAGCTCTGGCATCTTCCCCAATATTTGGAACCAAGGACTGATCACCCCAATCCACAAAAGTGGAGACAAATTTGACCCCAATAACTACCGTGAAATATGCGTCAACAGCAACCTTGGGAAAATCCTCTGCATTATCATTAACAGCAGAGTCATACATTTCCTCGGCGAAGAACAATGTACTGAGCAAATGTCAAATTGGCTTTTTATCAAATTATCGTACGACAGACCACGTATTCACCCTACACACCCTAATTGACAAACATAGAAACCCAAACAAAGGCAAAGTCTTCTCATGCTTTGTTGATTTCAAAAAAATCCTTATACTCAATTTGGCATGAGGGTCTGCTATACAGATTGATGGAAAGTGGTGTTGGGGAAAAAACATACAACATTATTATATCCATGTACACAAACAACAACAAATGTTGCGGTTAAAATTGGCAAAAACAACACACAAGTCTTTCCACAGGGCCGTGGGGTGAGACAGGGATGCAGCTTAAGCCCCACCCTCTTCAACATATATACCAACAAATTGGCGAGGGCACTAGAACAGTCTGTAGCACCCGGCCTCACCCTACTAGAATCTGAAGACAAATGTCTACTGTTCGCTGATGATCTGGTGCTTCTGTCCCCAACCAAGGAGGTCCTACAGTAGCACCTACAGTTGACGTCGGAGGTTTACATACACCTTAGCCAAATACATTTAAACTCAGTTTTTCACAATTCCTGACATTTAATCCTCGTAAAAAATCCCTGTCTTAGGTCAGTTAGGATCACCACTTTATTTTAAGACGGTGAAATGTGAGAATAAAAGTAGAGAGTGATTTATTTCAGCTTTTAATTCTTTCATCACATTCCCAGTGGGTCAGAAGTTTACATGCACTCAATTAGTATTTGGTAGCATTGCCTTTAAATTGTTTAACTTGGGTCAAACTTTTCAGGTAGCCTTCCACAAGCTTCCCACAATAAGTTGGGTGAATTTTGGCCCATTCCTCCTGACAGAGCTGGTGCAACTGAGTCAGGTTTGTAGGCCTCCTTGCTCGCACACGCTTTTTCAGTTCTGCCCACCAATTTTCTATAGGATTGAGGTCAGGGCTTTGTGATGGCCACTCCAATACCTTGACTTTGTTGTCCTTAAGCCATTTTGCCACAACTTTGGAAGTATGCTTGGGGTCATTGTCCATTTGGTAGACCCATTTGCAACCAAGCTTTAACTTCCAGACTGATGTCTTGAGATGTTGCTTCAATATATCCACATAATTTCCCTTCCTCATGAAGCCATCTATTTTGTAAGGTGCACTTGTCCCTCCTGCAGCATAGCACCCCCACAACATGATGCTGCCACCCCCGTGCTTCACGGTTGGGGTGGTGTTCTTCAGCTTGCAAGCCTCCCCCTTTTACCTCCAACCATAACGATGGTCATTATGGCCAAACAGTTCTATTTTTGTTTCATCAGACCAGAGGACATTTCTCCAAAAAATACGATCTTTGTCCCCATGTGCAGTTGCAAACCGTAGTCTGGCTTTTTATGGCGGTTTTGGAGCAGTGGCTTCTTCCTTGCTGAGCGGCCTTTCAAGTTATGTCGATATAGGACTCGTTTTACTGTGTATATAGATACTTTTGTACCTGTTTCCTCCAGCATCTTCACAAGGTCCTTTGCTGTTTTCTGGGATTGATTTGCACTTTTCGCACCAAAGTACGTTAATCTCTAGGAGACAGAACGTGTCTCCTTCCTGAGCGGTATGACGGCTGCGTGGTCCCATGGTGTTTATACTTGCATACTATTGTTTGTACAGATGAATGTGGTACCTTCAGGCGTTTGGAAATTGCTCCCAAGGATGAACCAGACTTGTGGAGGTTTGAGGTCTTAGCTGATTTCTTTTGTTTTTCCTATGGTGTCAAGCAAAGAGGCACTGAGTTTGAAGGTAGGCCTTAAAATATATCCACGGTACACCTCCAATTGACTCAAATGATGTCAATTAGCCTATCAGAAGCTTCTAAAGCCATGACATAATTGTCTGAAATTTTCCAAGCTGTTTAAAGGCACAGTCAACTTAGTGTATGTAAACTTCTGACCCACTGGAATTGTTATACATTGAGTGAAATAAGTCTGGAAACAGTCTGGAAACAATTGTTGGAAAAATGACTTGTGTCATGCACAAAGTAGGTCCTAACCGACAAAGTAAGTCCTAACCAACTTGCTAAAGTAGAGAGGTTGAAAAATGACTCCAAGTGTATGTAAGTGTATGTAAACTTCCGACTTCAACTGTAGATCTTCTGCACAGATACTTTCAGACCTGGGCCCTGACAGTAAATCTCAGTAAGACAAAAATAATTTTGTTCCAAAAAAGGTCTAGTTGCCAGGACCACGAACACAAATTCCATCGAGACACTGTTGCCCTAGAGCACACAAAAAATGATACATACCTTGGCCTAAACATCAGTGCCACAGGTAACTTCCACAAAGCTGTGAACGATCTGAGACAAGGCAAGAAGGGCATTCTATGCCATCAAAAGGAACATCAAATTCGACATAACAATTAGGATCTGGTTAAAAATACTTGAATCTTATAGAACCCATTGCCATTTATGGTTGTTTGGTCTGGGGTCCGTTCACCAAACAAGAATTCACAAAATGGGACAAACTCCCAACTGGGAAACGGCATGCAGAATTCAGCAAACATATCCTCAGAGTACAACGTAAAACACCAAATAATGCATGCAGAGCAGAATTAGGCCGATACCCACTAATGATCAAAATCCAGAAAAGAGCCGTTAAATTCTACAACCACCTAAAAGGAAGCGATTCCCAAACCTTCCATAACAAAGCCATCATCTACAGAGAGATGAACCTGGAGAAGAGCCCCATGGCAAGCTGGTCCTGGGGCTCTGTACACAAACGCAAACAGACCCCACAGAGCCCCAGGACATACCCACATATTTATCAACATGCATATATATATACACATACATACAGTGGGGGGGAAAAGTATTTAGTCAGCCACCAATTGTGCAAGTTCTCCCACTTAAAAAGATGAGAGAGGCCTGTAATTTTCATCATAGGTACACTTCAACTATGACAGACAAAATGAGAAAAACAAATCCAGAAAATCACGTTGTAGCATTTTTAATGAATTTCTTTGCAAATTATGGTGGAAAATAAGTATTTGGTCAATAACAAAAGTTTATCTCAATACTTTGTTATATACCCTACAATGGACCTGTGACCAATAACAAGCTACATATGGACAGTACCAAAACAAATGATCTAATGACTCTGCCTCCTCACAGCAGAAAAAGTGTATACTGTTCATTTTTTTTATTGCTTATTTCACTTTTCTTTATTATCTACTTCACTTGCTTTGGCAATGTTAACATATGTTTCCCATGACAATAAAGCCCCTTGAATTGAATTGAAATTGAGAGAGAAAGATGGGGGAGGGAGAGAGAGGGGGGAGGGAAAAAGAGGGGGGAGGGAGAAAGAGGGGGGAGGGAGAAAGAGGGGGGAGGGAGAGAGAGGGGGGAGGGAGAGAGAGGGGGGAGGGAGAAAGAGGGGGGAGGGAGAAAGAGGAGGGAGGGAGAAAGAGGGGGGAGGGAGAGAGAGGGGGGCGGGAGAAGAGGAGGGAGGGAGAAAGAAGGGGGAGGTAGAGAGAGAAATCTCAGGAGAAGGGTAAGCTTGTAGGCGTAGAATTAGAGCTAAAATAATGTTGCTGACTGATTACATAGTAGCTGATGCATCTTTTAGCTGGAGAAAAGACATGTAGAATTAGCTGAAGCAGTTTCTGCAGGAATCCATGCTTATTGTGGTGTGTGTGTGTCTGTGTGTGTGTGTGTGTGTGTGTGTGTGTGTGTGTGTGTGTGTGTGTGTGTGTGTGTGTGTGTGTGTGTGTGTGTTTGTGTGGTGTGTGTGTAATGATGCCTGGTTGGAACATTACAAGTGATCAATGTGACATGATTATACCACAACATGCCAGGGTCCAGACTCCATCAGACTCCTTTATGTCCTGTTCGTTGGTACAATATTCAAACTACATGGTCTAATAATGATTGTCATTGTTAGCAATTACATTTAGCTATATATTTATCTATATATTTATCTATACATTTAGCTATATATTTAGCTATACATTTAGCGATATATTTAGCGATATATTTAGCTATACATTTAGCGATACATTTAGCGATACATTTAGCGATACATTTAGCGATACATTTAGCTATATATTTAGCGATATATTTAGCGATATATTTAGCTATATATTTAGCGATACATTTAGCGATATATTTAGCGATATATTTAGCGATACATTTAGCTATATATTTAGCTATACATTTAGCTATATATTTAGCTATACATTTAGCTATATATTTAGCTATACATTTAGCGATATATTTAGCGATATATTTAGCTATATATTTAGCGATACATTTAGCGATATATTTAGCGATACATTTAGCTATATATTTAGCTATACATTTAGCTATATATTTAGCGATACATTTAGCGATACATTTAGCGATACATTTAGCGATATATTTAGCTATATATTTATCTATATATTTAGCTATACATTTAGCTATATATTAAGCGATACATTTAGCGATATATTTAGCGATATATTTAGCTATACATTTAGCGATACATTTAGCGATATATTTAGCGATACATTTAGCTATACATTTAGCTATATATTTAGCTATACATTTAGCGATACATTTAGCGATATATTTAGCTATACATTTAGCGATACATTTAGCTATATATTTAGCGATATATTTAGCGATACATTTAGCTATATATTTAGCGATATATTTAGCGATATATTTAGCTATATATTTAGCGATACATTTAGCGATATATTTAGCGATATATTTAGCGATACATTTAGCTATATATTTAGCTATACATTTAGCTATATATTTAGCTATACATTTAGCTATATATTTAGCTATACATTTAGCGATATATTTAGCGATATATTTAGCTATATATTTAGCGATACATTTAGCGATATATTTAGCGATACATTTAGCTATATATTTAGCTATACATTTAGCTATATATTTAGCGATACATTTAGCGATACATTTAGCGATATATTTAGCTATATATTTATCTATATATTTAGCTATACATTTAGCTATATATTTAGCTATACATTTAGCGATATATTTAGCGATATATTTAGCTATACATTTAGCGATACATTTAGCGATATATTTAGCGATACATTTAGCTATATATTTAGCTATATATTTAGCTATACATTTAGCGATACATTTAGCGATATATTTAGCTATACATTTAGCGATACATTTAGCTATATATTTAGCGATATATTTATCTATATATTTAGCTATATATTTAGCTATACATTTAGCTATATATTTAGCTATACATTTAGCGA